>NC_072734.1:39235555-39439315 GCF_026930045.1 Uloborus diversus
GGCAAGAAAATTGTATTAGAAAACGTTTTGTTTGACTATGATGTCTTGAGTTGAAAATCTTTTGTTTGTTACAAAATGTATCAAAATACCGCGTTACAGATATTATTTCAATGTACGTGTTTTGCTTTTGTCATAAACTTTATTAAAATTGAAAACTTGCTAAAACCAGCATATTTCTATTATGAAATGAGTTCATCATGTTTGTGAAGCACAAATATAAAACTTCCATGTGTGTTTTTTTTTTTTTTTTTCAAAAAATATAAAATATTTACCCGTTATAATGAATACCGATACAATGAAATACATTTTCAGTCTCGTTTTAATTTTTATTACGCTGTTTAAATTCAATCAGAACGAACTTCTCGTTACAACGAACAAAATTTGCAGTCCCTTGAAGGTTGTTGTAACGGGATTTCACTATATAAACGTATTTTATCATTGGCAAAAAGCCGAGTGGGATAAACAATCAGATACTTGGTCCCTCAGTCCTGATCGGTAGGAAAACAAGAGGCGAATTCATCTTGCCCTGGAGAAAGTTAAACTGACATTTTGAGACAGTCGGGACTTTCACATCAAAGTAAAAAGCTTTGAGAAGTTTAAAGTTACAAGTATCTTGTTGAACAGTCACGTATTTCCAGAGATATTCCACTCATCAAATAGCAGTGATTTGTTATTACATTTGTTATTTTAACTTTTTAGTAATTTATTCTACAAAAAGTGCAGTGTTTCAAATCATGTGAATTGAAACTTTAGAATGAGACAAAAATAAAATGTCGTTCGCAAAAATTACAAAAGCTGATTTTTTTGAACCACAAAAAATAAATAAATAAAAATAACATATAAAAATAGCGAAAAAAAAATACAAATAAGTAAATGAAAAAAAAAAATACCTATTCAATTAAAAATAAATTTCTAAATTCTTACCTACGTCGATTCTTATTAACGGTAATCTTTCAAATAATAAACAATGCGAGTTGATTTCAAAAAACAAATATTTCTTCGTTTTCATTTATTAGTTTTTAGTTGTTCGTTTACAATATTTTGTCTCGCTTATTTACAGAAACAATGAAACGAAGAATGAATAGGAAAATATTTGATGAACTATGATGTCTTGAGTTGTCATTCCTTCTTTTTCTGAAACAATGAAATGATTACAATTGTAATAATTCTCTTGAGGGTCATATTAATAAAATTAAGCGAACAAAAGAATATTATATATTAAGATGAATTATTTTCCCTGGAACAATAATTCATTCTTTAGATGGGAAAGATAAATAAAAAGGAGATTGTTTTTGTATAAATAGCAATTTGTTGTTACGCAAATAATACGTTTTTTTATGTAACGATGATTAACTGGATTTGTGGTTTTTGGCCCCAAATAAATGTAGTTAATAAAAACAAATCATTTTAGATTTCTTAACTTCATATTCAGCTTTTTCATTTGAAACGAAATAAATGGGTTTGTTTGCTAATTAAATAAAAAGTCGCAAAAATATTGAAATAACAATATACTTTGTTGCTAAATTTCTTATCAAAAATGCGCTAACCGTCAATTCTGTTCCTACGTTTTGCTGCAATATAAGTTTTTTTTTTTTTTTGTAAAATGCATAATAATTTTTCTTTGCTTTATACAGAAAGAATAGTTTTAGGTTACAGTGTTATTACACGTAGTGAATAAATACTGCAACAGTTCTTAGAAACTTGTTAATATTTCAATTTTAATTCTACTCTTTGTATGAAACATAGTTCGTACGTATATTCTAGCATGTGATCTCATATAAAATGAAGTAAACAAGACCTTAGTGAAATATACCTTCGCATACAGTAGTGTAGCCAAAAAAGTAGAGGGTTGTCCACAGATGATGTTACGCTTTGAAGCAGGATGAGGTTCGAGAAATTGTGACAGTTTGTGACAAGGGGGAGGGAAAGAGGGTAACAAGAAGTGTGACACCACGGATTTTTTTAAAATTACATTATGCATATGAAAAGCAGCTTGACATATGATATAGAGAGGGTGAGTGAGGGGATCTGGTGAAGTGTGACACTTTGTGACAGAGAGAGAGAGAGAAGAGAGTCAAGAACTAAGGAAAAAAGAGTGATTACTTATAGCCCCTTACAGTTTAATGTCGGAGAGAGATATGGCTAATTTTTGTCCTTTCCAAAGATCGAAAGAGAAATTTTTTTTCTGGGAAGTGGTCATGCTCCTTAATCCCTTCCTAGTAACACCCCTGTAAAATGTATACTGCGGGCCCACGAGGAGGATGGGACTATGACGGCATCTTGCTTTCTAATTTTTGTATCATGAGTTTTTTTGAATAATTTGGGAGGGGGCGGGGGGGCGCTTTAGCGAGAAAAACCAGAGCAAACTAGTGGCAGTAGTAGAAAATCTAATATGACATTAAAAAGTGATAAATAATTCGTACAAATGGTATATATATATATATATATATATATATATATATATATATATATATATATATATTGTGTGTGTGTGTGTGTGTGTGTGTGTGTGTGGAAGGTATTACACACCTGTAGTACAACCTCGTTTAACCGTATTAACCTCAAACCAAAGGTGGTCTGAAGAATCGATAATCCGGTTGAATTGAAAATCCGGCGTAATGAGCGAAACAAATCCTAAAAATAGAAAAGTTACCGTTTATTATTATAAAAAGCAATGTGTTGTTACAAAATTACATATAATTGTTTCATAGAAAATATTTAAAAAAAAATCATTTTTCTTTCAAAGAATTGCTCTTCTCTTCTGTTCTTAACGCTTATGACTTTTGGATGATAGCACGGTCATCCAAACCTTTTTTTTCATTTGCAGTTTAGCTGGAGTGGTGTCGAATCGACTCCGGAAAAGTGCATTAGGTTTATTAGATTATCATGATTTATTGAATAATATAAGTATGAGCAGTACATTTAACGAAACAGAAGCGAATGTTTGACGTGCTTGTTCTTATCGTTTTGAATTATTTATATGAAAAGTATTTAAAGTTTACAAATTTGATTCGGATTATACTGCGATATTGGTATTTCATGTAAATCTTTTTTTCACACGATGGCAACATTGCTTATGATCTGTCTATTTTACTTAATGGCACGAAGTCTGGTGTGTGGACAATTGCAGCAATCAAAAAGGTTTTAGGGGTTACTTAAGCCAACTACGACCGAAAATACACAAAAAAATGAAAATTCTCGCCAAACGTCTTCTGATTGAGAAAAGATAAACATATTACAGAATCCATTTGCCATATTTTGTATAACCTCATACTCCTTTCACTCCGACTCTTCTATCACGGCATCATGCATTTTTAAAGCAAATGTTTTCGATGGCGTATCCATTAGAAGACTATTTGCAATAAAACTTACATTACTTCTCCATATTTCATATCCCCGCCCCCCGAAGTACGAGGTACTGTGCATTCTTTCTCCCCCCAACGCTATGCATGTTTTTGTTATTTTGCTCAATATTCCGTTTGCGTTCAAATGTAAGATTTTGAAATCGCTTTCGACATTGTCAAAGCGAAATCTAAAAGAAATAACTTATCGATCCCGAGCTCCGGAAATTTACAACGTTTTGTTTTCGCTGCTATTTTTTTGCTTTGCTTATATTTTTATTTCTTCGAAATATTTATGCGAAAGTGGATGGCATCAGCAATGGCAATTTAAGAACAAAGTAAATCTGTGTCGAACGAGGAAAACTTTATTTTGATGAAATAAGGTATAAGTGTAGTTATCGTTTCCTCGTAGAGTGTTCAAAGATTTGTCCTTTACGAATAAAATCTATCTGTCAACCTTTTTGACGTTCTACTTCCAAAAGCTTTTGATAGTTTATATTTACAGAATCTTCTGCAGCACTATATCTGAGCACGCTGAAAGGGCTCTCTTCCGGTGTTCTGCCATACCTGTTCAACACCGTGTTGTTCTGGAATGTACTGATTGCTTTAGTGCTACTGGTTCCCGAAACAACAAAAGCTGAATTTTTAAACTAACATTGACATAAACTAGAAATACATTGAGGGGAGTCAACTTGCAAGAACTTATGGATTTAACATATATTGCCAATCCTACTGTGGTATTTTATACAGATAGAAGCAGCACTGTAGTCGGAATACATGCTTTGGAGAAATTAATTTGGAGTTTGTGGGTCTCACCGAAATAAAAGGTTTTTTGTAACCAGTTTACGTTATATTTGTATTATTTTTTACGGAAAAAAACAGATATTTGCGGGAGACAAACGTCTCATCGCTCCCCCCCCCCCCCCCATCTACAGCACTGGATGTAACTATCATTACGACCCTACATTCTTATATTTTCCTTATTTTACACTTGATTTTTGTGAACTAGTGAACAACAAAACTCCATCTTAAACTTATACCCTAGCTTGTCCAGAAGACGCAATTATTTTTTTAGTATTTCGGAGAGGACCTTGCGCAGACGGTAAGAGACGTAAGTTTATAGTAATAGCTTTGCCTTCATGGTACTCTGTAGAGGATTTGCGATTGTACTTTCAAAGAATTGAAACGTCATTTGTTTTTCATTCAGAACACAATTGCTTGATATCTTATAATGCATAAATGTGCGTGTTTTTTTTTTTTTATATCAATGGACAAAACTTTTTGACAAGTGATATAGACGTTCCTCGTTGTCGACATTTTCGAGTGAATGAATCAACGAAAGCCTTGCAAAGCACTTGGCGGTCACTCGATCAATCAACCAAAACTTTGCCCTCGAAAAAAAAAAAGGCAAAAAACGATCTTCAACTTTCCTTTTGTACACGTATGGCCTATTGGATACCTGACGGATCGTGACGCAGAGAATTTAATGTCCGTGACGTCACGCGATAAGCACGTGGCTTTGAAATCACGTCAGAGTTTTGTTGTACAACTGGACAGGTACTTTTTTAACAGCAAAGGGTGACAAGCAGTATGAAGATAGAGTGGCATTGTAATAAAGTGTGAGAAAATGGACTTTTTTTAGAATTTTATAACTGCCGTTGCCACCGCTTTTTCGTTAATTCTGGCTTTAAAACTTTCGTTCTGGGTAGCAATAAAAATTCTTTGACCATGACTTGTTGTTTTCATTTTATGTGAGATTTAAAAGTCTGGTTACTGTAGAATAATTGTAAAATTGTGAACTTTTGGAACTATAATCAGTGGTGAAGATAATTCCTCCGTTAAATACCCTATGGATGAGTAATTGTCTTTTTTTCTGTGCTATACATTTAAAATTAAAACATGGTTTAATCCCCCCCCCCTAAAATGTCAAGCTTAGAATTATTATTCTTTGCTATGATTGACTTGAATATTTGCGTCGGGACTAGTAAAAATAATATTCACCTTAAAATTTTACCGTAAATTTTTAATCTAAAGGGATGCGGGGGATATGTATCATGAGTTGTATGAAAATATCCAAATTTTATGGTTATACTTTTCATTGAATCATGGACGATAAAATGATTACATTCATTAAGGTTGAGTTTGATTCACGTCAGTTATTTTGCTCCACTTTGTATGTTTTAGTGTATTTGACTTTAATTATTTAAAAAAAAAACTGAATGTCTAGTGCTGCACTGTCCTGGGAAGGTTATGAAATCGATTGTTTTCTTTTCGTCCTATTCCAATAACTGAAAAATGATGTGTTAAAATGAAGTTATAAATAATCTTTTCGGCTAGAGAGCTTGTCGTTTTGATTAGATAAATGAAGTGATGGCTTGTCTTCATCGATGATAAAAATCGTTTTATTCCAGATCAAAACTTACATTCGGTTCTTTTGCGATAAGACCCGTAAAAATTTAGAGGCCCAAATAATGTTATTGTTTTACCATCAGATGAGTTAGGATTTCATTGATGGAGAACCTATATAGCGAGAGTTAACCTTTCATTTCATTTAGAGAAACATATTTATTATCTTCGTTTATAATTCAATCAGTTTGTGTAGCACTTTAGTTAGAACAATCTGTAGTTGATTTATTTCAAATAAGTAAAGGAAAATGATATTCACTCACCACGGAAATATTTTTTTCGGTTTAAAAAATGAACGAGCATAACAACAAGTGTCGAAAAATGTGTGATTGCGATAGGGGAAACGGTTGGAATATTTTGCTTTGTGCGACATTTTTTCATTCATCCACCATTGCCTCAAGGTTTTGGTTCCGTTTTCTTTTCTCTTGTCCTCCAAACGCCATTTCCTTTTAAGTGGGTGCGGCTCTACGTTTTGCAGTTACAGTTTGTCTTTTTATGTAACTGGATTATTTATACCTGAAACTTAGGAGCAGACGTGTATTACAAGTGTCTTTTTATCCCTATAACGTATGTGTTTCTTTACTTTAAAGACACGTTGGCATCTTTGCCGAAGAAAAATATTGTTTTTAAAAACAGTACCAAACTGTTTCTTAGACATGAAATTTGATGTGCTTTGTTATTGGGAAAGTTTGTTCACACAATTGTAGGTTTCTTCCATATTTGGAAAACTAATTTCATTAGAGGACAATGCCTTTTGTTTTGAAATTTTTTTCATTGACTAGATCATTTTAAAGTGATTTTGAACTGAAGCGTAAAATTACTTTTTCTTTGTACTTTAACAGTTTTAATTGACCTACTTTATTAACGATCGAATGTTCGACGGATGTTTAAAAAAAGTGCAATAGTGTATGTGTATGCAAAACTCAAATTGACTGTTAAAGTGAACTTTGTTATTGGCGTGATGATTAACTTACTAATTAAGAGACCAATTTAAAAACGTTACCTAAGTGCAACCCTGTAAATTGAACTTAACAATGCGTTTATTATTTTTTATTCATTATAACGATGTAGTGAATGTGTCTTGAAATAGAAAATAACTTGATTTTGATGTATGCTGTAGTTTGTATAACTATTTAGAAATTTAATGAATGAATTACCAACGTTTTAATGCACAAAAAATTGCAGTTTTTGTGCATTAAAACGTTGGTAATTCAATCATTTAATCGTTACTTAGGATTTTTTTTTTCTAACATTTAAAGTGAAAAAAATGTGTTTTTAAAATATTCAGTTTAGCGTATTTTTAATCGTTTTTATCCTTTCATGTGCATTTTACAAATTGCTTTTTACGCTTGGTTTTCTATTGTATTTTTAGTCATTGTATTAATCAATGAAGTGCTTCAACGTTTAATTTTTCGAATAACGCCGTAAATTGGCACACGTCATTCTATTTGGCTTCTTCCAGAGCAGAGAAATGCATTTTTTTTTGCCTTCCGCCAGCCATATATCTCACTCCGATTTTACTCTAAAAATAACCCAAGACACTTGCCGGGCTTCAGTAAACGGTCGAGGTTAAGGCCAATTAGCTCCGATTTAGTGACTCGTGACGTCACACGCGTCGATCACGTGCCATTGTCCCGGCTGTTTGACGTATGGTTTGATGAAGACCCATAACTTCGTCTGTTTCTTGAAATAAATTTTCGAATTTCAATAATATTTTGTTTAAAATTCCAAAATCATGATTTATATTTAACTCTGAGTGTTGCACAATAGAGGATCAATGGAGGAATAACTTAATAGAAGATCAACTTTTTAATTGTGATAGTGAGAGTTTAAAATTTTATTCTTTTATTACTTCAGTTGTGCCTTCCTGATACTTCCTTTCACCCTTCATTAAAAGAAATATATACATCAAAACCGTTTTAAATTTTTAATTTCTAAAAATTCCTCTGTAATATTTTTTACTAGCTGCGTTGCCTGGCTTTGCACGGTCTACCTCGAAAATAAAATTTATGTCAAGGACGCGTGTTCAACAATCAGGCTTGAACAAAAAAAAAAAAAAAAAAAGTAAAATTTCCCGACAGATGGCGGAAAAATAACCAAAAAAAGGAAACATTTTAAATCTCCCGATTACAGGAAAAGACTCAAAACAAAACCCAGAATTTTATTTGTTCGTACTCGAGAGCAATAACCGTGATCAACAATGAATTTCTAATTGAAGGCATGAATTTCGATAAAAACAGTTATAATTTACGTTCTAATTACCTTAGAACATTGGAACAAATTTTACTTGATGCAGAAAAATCAGGGGTTCAATGAATTTTTTATTATTATTTTAGCAAGCATTTTTTATCCCTCACATTATAGAAAATCGCCATTTTCCGGTCCTAAAATTTAAATTTTAACGATTAGGTACTTTTTTTTAGTTTTCAAAAAACCCTTTACGTTCCTTCTCGGGTGCTTAAGTACCTCTTTGCCAAGTTTGGTCGAGATCCGACGTAAACTTGATTTGCATAGGGAACATACATACACACATACATGTATACATATACATTCTTTGGTTTATTTATATAAATTACTTCTATTCTACTATAGTAGAATTATCTTTGCTTCAGAGCAAGAGCACACCTGTGAGCCTCAGAAAACGCATAATAGTAACATATCCTAACGTTGCTCGAGACGAAAATATTTCAATTTCGTTTGATTATGAGATGACATTTTGTAATGTTTTTATTTCTTAAAAAGTAAAATTAACGGAATTCGTGCCAGTCTGAAGTTTTAACTGAGCTATATGTATTTTAAAAATAGACCACCACATGAAAGCATTACAATCTAATAATCGTATTTGTGCCCGTATGAAGGCAACAAATTAATCAAATAGCGTATCATAGATATTTAATACATTTTCTGTTGCAATAAAATTAGTTTTAGTTACATTTATTTAATTGATTTGTACGATTACTTCGATTTAATATAAAGTTCTAATTTCAAAAATAAATTCCAGTTTGTTTTAAAAATGAACGATATGAAAATGAATAATTTCATAGGTGACTATATTTAAAATATTTGGTATTAAATATTATCTGTACGAAAATGAGCAGTTTCAGAGGTGACATAATTTAAAATATTTTGTATTAAATATTATGTGTAATACAGAGTTATTAAGTTACCAATTCTGAGAAAACATAATAAAAAAGATTAAAGGTTACAATTTTTGACTTGTGTTACTTAAAAGACGTGTAGATAAGATAATGAATACTTAAATAGTGTTTAATTGAAACAAAATAATAATAATAATAATTTGAATTTGGACATTTTTAATTCAAATTATGTTTTTCGCAATCATGAATGTGTATATGTAGGCGCGTGTGTTTCTGTTGGCATGTGTGTGTGTGTAGGTGTGTGTGTTTGTGTCTGTGTACAGGCATGAGTGTGTGGGTGTGTGTATGTGTGTATATGTGGGTGTGTGTGTTTGTGTGGGTGTGTGTATGTTTGTATATGTAGGCATGTGTGTTTGTGTGTGTATGTATGTGTATGTGTGTGTAGGATATGGATGCAACCTGGGGACGGTTTTTGCTAGAGGAGCAGCATCGGGAGGAGCCGGTCGACGGTGGTGCTGCAGAGGGAGGCGGGGGGAAAATAAAATTAGCGTAACGCCAAGGACAGTCAAGTGAGAACAATAAGCAATGTGATTGCTCAAAAAAAACATTTAAATAAAATAAATATAAGACCATTTTTTGCTATTTTTTGAAAAATCTTAAAATGGGACCAAATAATAGTTAAAAAAAAAAAAAGTTTTTAAAATTATCTCAAGAACAATAACCTAAGCACGTGAAAGTTTGTTTTAGGAATTAAAAGGAAAATATGACTTTTCTAAGTTTATTTGATTTTGGAAAAAATAAGCTTTACTTCAGTGAGCAAAAAAAAATCATAGCTTGAAAATTTAGAGACTATGTTATTAAAGTGTTGTTCGAATTATTACTCTTTACTTGAATAAAAATGCTTACAAAACGTGTTTTTATTCTTGTGGGAACAAGTTTTGAACAATGTATAGGAAGTAATACCATTTCATTGTACTTTTTTCCTCCCATAAAACAAAAAAGCAGAATTGAATCATCATTTTTGTTATTAGAACTTCATTCTTCAGCTTTTAATCTAGCGTAGCAAATGAAGTGCATCTAGCGAAGTTTTCAGATTTACACTTCCGCAACTTGATTTTCATACTACAGTTTTGCTTTTTTTCCCCGTCTGGAAAAAAAAAAAAAAACGTTGCCACCGCGCGTGTGAGAATTACTCGTTCGAAACGTAAGGTCACGGAAACTTCGATTTCTGTTTTCAATAAAATATTTATTTACTTCCAAACAAATACACAACTCTATCAGGAAATTAATTTTTAGAAAACGTATTTATCGCATGTTAACTTTGAATCTGAATTTTTTTTATCGAATTATACTTCAGCGAGCGTCTTTTTTCTTTCGCTTGTGTTTCATTCTCCATCGGTTTAAAATTAAATATTTTTGAAGTTCCTTTTTTATTATTATTATGTTTTTTTTTTTTTTTTAAATTAAGAAAGATGATGTTGGCAAATGTTTGCTTGTAACGATTTTTTAAACTTTTTGTATGATCTTGTAACTACATTTATACATATTAAGTTTCTTTCTGCAATTCTTGCCATATATCCTCATATTTAAAGTTTCTGAACATAAAAATGTCTAGCATTCTCTCTTTGCCAATCGTATAAAATAATTCAAACAATTCATGTTATTATATAGTTATACTTTTTCGTTTCGTTTTTTCGTTTCCTAAAATAAATACAAATTTTATGAGAGAAATGGATATCAAAAACTTCTTCATGAGAGATAAACACTATCTTTTTCCATATTTAGAAATAATTGCGCATAGCTCTAAAATATCAGCGTGTAATATAAAATCATCACTTTTTGTTATCTCTTTTTAATAAAATCTCTGTGTGTGAAAACTTTTATTAAAACAGAATATCAATATGTAGTAGTCTTAAATGTAATAAATAATTGATACCAAACAGCACAATCTGCATGTGAGTTTTTAAGTAGGCATTATGAAAGAAATTTCACAAAAAAAAAAAAAAAAGGAAAAACAATATCTTACAATATTAATTTACACCTATTTCAAATAAATCTTTGAAGCTAAATGCATTTTAACGTTAAGAATTTCACTAACCTTAATTCCTTTTCATCTGTTCACTAATTCATATGACCTAGATAAAAGAATTTGAAATTCTAATCCCTTTGTCATTTTACTTTACAATTACGTTTCATTTGAATATTTGTGAACGTTTTTTTTTTCTTTCAACCCGTTTGTAAACTGGTTTTACATTCTTTAAATTTTGTTTTATGTAGTACTACGATTAAAAGTATCAGTATTTCCTTCCTTTTTTTTTTCGTTTTTTCATTGATGACGGAAAATGTCTAAAATGGGTATGCAGACTAATTTTGAGTTTTCCAAGGTTATTTAGAATACATTAACTAAATAGTTCCACAAAGCAATTATTTATGCTATAGTATTATATGGTTAATAGTCATTTTTAGAATTTCAAATAGGGTCAAGTTTTTTGTTTTGTCAAAAAAGAATAATGATGATTTTTTCTAGAGTTGATGTTTTCCAAATTGTTCTGTTTCGCATTTTTAAACTAAATATTTATCGAAAAATTAAAGTTATACTAAAAGCGATAAACTCAATAGCAGTACTTGCAATTTTCAGTGTAAGAAGTGCAGTTCTTATTTTTATTTGAAACTTTTTTGTAAATTTGTAAAAAAGATAAGCACTGAGGTGTCATTTTTGTAAGAAGAAAAATATTGGCACAATTTCTTAATACGTACCTTAAACAATTACAAAAATTAAACAATAAATAAAGAAACATGTGCTTTCTGAAGGGTTTAGCGTTAGAGCATATTTTTAACAGCCTTTTAAAAGTAATACTGCGTCTAAAAACGTTTAACATTACTTACACTAATCCTTTAATATCGAACATTTTCTATGCGATTGTTTCCAAATTGCTTCAAAAAGTGAATACTGAAACATTATTTATTTATTTATTTATTTTGCGGTAAGTGTGTTTCCCCAACACGATTTGGAGCGTTTCATTCCTTTTACCAATAAACTAAATAGATAATACAGTGAAATTCCCTTACAACGAATTTCAAAGGACCACGAATTTTGTTCGTTGTGACGGATGTTTCGATGCAATGGAATTCAAACAATGCATTGAATATTAAATCGGGACTAAATGTTTATTTCGTTGAAACGGATACTTAGGTGTATTAGTATTCGTTTTCACATAATTTCAGTACAGCATGAAACAAAATTGAAAGTTGTGTACATCAATTGTAAGTTATCAAGAAAGTTAGATTTTTAAAAAAAAAAAATATATTACTGTTAATGCGTGTGTTTTCGTTATCAAAGTAGACATCTTTAGTGCAAGTAGTTTTCCATTTCAATTACTTCTTCAGCTGTGGAAAATGATTTGAAATTAGCAACGATAAAGAAATAAAATAAGCAATGAGAATTTATAAGGAAATCTTTTTCGGACAGTTTCGAGAACAGCCTTGAATTGTTTGTTTTCTCCTTCTCAGTTCGTTGTACGAACTACACGGTCATTTGGGTTCATTGTTTACTCATTTCGCAATTTGCCGTTTTCGTGTTGCCATCTAAAAATGAAAAATTGAAGCAATACAACCACGCCTGTCGCATAGTTTCTTCCTAAAATAGCTTGAAAAATGTTTTTTTTCTTTTTATAATTTAGCTGCGATTGTTTAAGTCATGCGATTGAATTAATGGAGAAATAATTACTCTTTGTTAAATTAATGTAGAACACTTCAAATCACACTCTCAGAGAGGGATAATTTATCTTTAAATACCATTGCTGAAATAATACTGTGTTTATTTGTAAAGAATAGAAAAGGTCATGAGAAAATTTTTTGATATAAATCTTTTGAATTAGTGTTTCATTGTATATTGTAATATTTTTTAATTATTACTATCAGTTATTATTAACTAAAGATTCGTGACTCTTAAGAAAAAATATTAACTTAAATTATGAGAAAAAAAACAGTATTCGCATTAGTGCCGTTGCCCACGTATCAACGAATTCCATTCTTCGCAAGTAGTTTTCAAAAAATTCATTAAATTTATTTCTTCGGTCAGCCGTTATTAGTAAGTATGCTTAAAAAGGGTTTTTTTTATAATGCACCATACATTTTCCAGTATTGCATAATTCGTGCTCCCTGATTTAAGAGCATTAAATCTTGCTAACACTTCTGTAAACAAAAAGTGAAACGTGTAACTCTGTGCTGAAACGCTAGGAAAACAAACGTTTCTTTGTGCAGAAGCAGTAACGAAGCAACTTTGCTTTGCGCTAAAACAGTAAAAAAGCAAACGTTATTTTGTGCAGGGGTAGGTAAGAAAACCAACGTTACTTTGTACCGGAACAGTAAGAAAATTGACGTTATTTTGTGCAGAAACAGTAAGAATACTAAAGTTACTTGGTGCACGAATAATCCGAAAAACAACGCTACTTTGTACAGAAACAGTAAGAAAACAAACGTTGCTGTAATAAATTGCGAAAACTATTGCATATAGTTTTTATAGGTTACAAAAAGAGGAAACCCTTTTTAATTATAACTTGAACCTTACATTTATGAATTATTAAAACGATTCTTGTAGCCTCGATAAAGTGTAGCATTTTTCCCCATCTGTGCTGTAATAGCGTTGGTTAGCCATCCTAAACGTTGGTTAGCATAGCAGTAATAAACGTTGATTAGCTATAATAATTAAATTTTAGCTAGCTATAATGTACGTGGATTAGCTATTATAAATAAACTTTAGATAGCTATAGTAAACGTTGGTTAGCTATAATAAATAAACTTTTGGTTAGCTATAACAAACGTTGGTTAGCTACAATGAAATTTGTTAATTAAAATAAATTTAGTTTCTCATTAAGTACTTCATCAATTATTCTTCCAATTCAGTATTTAGGGCTACTTAAAACGTTTCTACATTTTACTAAGACTTTTTTTTTATAGTAAACATATATTTTTTTCTCAATGCTGCATTAATATCACTTGCACTAGGTGCACATGTTCTACTTTTCAGAAATTTCAGAAAACAAAGAACCGTGCTTGTAATACTAAAAACTATTTGCTTCAATGCCATTTCTATGGTAGAATTATCTGTAGTGTACCATACAAACTTTCCGTCGCAAAAACATTTTAATGAAATCCAGAATATCATAATACTTTAGATATATAAAAAGCGCATCTAGAGTTCTTTTGCTCAAGAATTTATTTATAACAGCCTCATTTTATCAGTTCTGCAGGCAAGAGATTCAATTTTAAATTTCTTCCATCTTGAGAAGAGCAAAGCGAATTTCATCTTTAAAAGAGGATGGAAATTGTTCAACAAGAAAGAATAGTGTTATTCTTTTGAATAAATTGAAATGTAATCGAAATCTTATTTCTTCGAACATTCTCATATACTCTAGATTCTGATTAAATCTAAATTGTTTTTTTATCCTAGAAATTTTGCGCGCACTGAATTTTGTGAAAGCTTGGAAAAAGGTTCTTTTTTGAAGAAGTTTCATTGAATAGAGTTTAATTTTCTTCTTGCATTTAGGACCTATTTCTAGTCGCACCTCATTTTTTTGTCACGTGAGAGGTAGAGCCATATTTGTATTTCATTGTGTTCCGAAAGTTTTCTTATGAATTTGCTCTTAAGTTTGGGAGAATATTTCGGTGAAAGTAAAATGTGGGAAAATATTTTATCGTTTAAAATTTTCCTTTATTCGTTTATTTGTTTTTCTAAATTTTCGTAGAATGCAGAATTGGAGTATTTTATAAGGAGATTAAAGTGTGGTTTCACAAAGTAGTTCCAAAAGATTGTCTTGTAAGTAAAGAAAATAAATTTCTTTGAACAGTTTTGATTTCCTTTTGTTACTTATATTAAAAAAAAAAAAACTAAATCAGAATTCTTCACAAGTTTTTGTGTAATTATGGAATAAGCTTCCTTTTTACTTGAAAGTTAATCATATGTCAAAACTTTAGCACCCAGAATGATTTGATTTTTTTAGAAATGTTTTTTTAAATTTAATTTTTAGGTTTATGCGTTTTTGTAATGAATAAAGTTTTTATTGGTTCTCATTTACGTTTTGTTAAATTTACATTATTTACAAAATGAATGCAATTTATAAAATCATTTATATGTATCCTGTTACTAACGCAGTTTGATTTTTTATCCACGCGTTTAGAATATGTAACGTTTTTACCAAAAAGAGTGAGAGGGGAAAATCTTACAATCAATCTTTATGCGTTTAAATATTACCAAGTTTTTAAGATTGCTAACATAAGTACACAAACGAAGGATTTGATAATTTTTACCACTTTAAAATAACAATAGGTGTCCATAATTCATTATATGCTGGTTAGTTGTGAGTCTAAAATCTACTGTACTTCAAACTGGTGTTTAAAACTCAAATCAATACACGAAGATACACACATATATAGGGCTCGATTTCTAACTTTATAAAAAATGTAGAACCCGGAGATTAATGGCGTACATAAACTGACCGTTAACACTCACTGGACAGTAAATAAGAGGCTCATGTGCCTGTATATAAATGATCCACAATTATTTCGTTATGCGATGGTTCTTCAACAGAAACGGCATGTAAAATAAATTTTGAATTTAGGGGGACATGTATTTTTCATACCCCTTAAAGGTGTAAAGATAACTTCAGCTTTCATTAAAGAGCAAACCCGACATGTTTTAAACAAAACACTAAAAAATAAAAATAAACATTTGATTTCAAATTTTGATTGTTTCTCCTTTATTTTAAAAACTCATACTAAACATTTTTCTTATGACAACTCCAAGTTCTTATTGGATTAGCTTCTACCGTTTAAAAAGCAACTTCATCGATAAATATTTTCGTGGTAGGATTTAAAAACTTTAACGATAATCGCGAACAAAGGTTGCACACAGGGCAGCAGAGTTGGAGGGAAAAGGACCAATTTCGGTTCTGACTCCGAATCCTTTAGCCTCAAAATCAGTCCGACTCCGACTCAGAAAGCACTGGCAGAGTTGTTGACTTGGAGGGAAAATGACCGACTCTGACACATATACAGGCGTTTCTCGAATAACACGGTACTTGTACAACACGGTTTCGATATTACACGGTACCAAATTTGCCATTATTATAATACGGTTTCGATATTACACGGTACCAAATTTGCCATTATTATAACACGGTTTCGATATTACACGGTACCAAATTTGCCATTATTATAACACGGTTTCGATATTACACGGTACCAAATTTGCCATTATTATAATACGGTTTCGATATTACACGGTACGAAACGTGAATTTAATACTTCATGGTTTTGATATAACACGAATATTATCTTTCAAAAAGATGAAATTTCGTTTTTGTTTAATAAATTCTGTCAATGGTTCATAACTAATATGTTTTTACTTTGTTTTTATGAAACTTGGTTTCGATACAACACGGTACACATCCCTCGATTCATTTTATTTTTAAGTCTCGTATAACACGGTTTCGATGTAACACGAAACACGGTTTTGATACAACACGATACATACTGACATGATTTTTACTATGTACATGATTAATCAGTGTAAAAAAATAAGTTAAAAAGATAATTTTAAAAAAAAGTCTCGTGTAACACGGTTTCGATACTACACGGAACGAGTTAACAGTGTTATACGAGGGACGCCTGTAATTTTAAACCTTCAACCCCCGACTCCGACTCCTTTACCCCAAAATCATCCTGACTCCGACTCCTCGAAGCTGACTCCGCAGCCTTTGCTGTACAGTATCAATCTGAAAACGTTATTTCGTCTGTACTCCAACTTTTATTCAGAACCTGGACGTGTAAGAAAAAGGATTGAGTGATCTGGAATCGATTGTTGAATAAAAACTGAGCACCTCTTCGGAACTCTCTCACTTTTTCCTCCGCGCGTCGCCTGAGTGGTTTTTCACTGCCGAGTGCGTTCTCGGGCGATGCGATCGGGAAAAGGTAAGGGCGATAAACGGCGCATGGAAAAGGGGTCGACCGTTGATCCGTGGGAGGGAGGGGGGTGTGGGAGTAGGGCGAACCCATATTGCGCGCTCGTCTCACACCAGCGAAACGGAGATATGCTCCCCGTTATTGTTTGTTTATAGTCCATTCCAGCCTTTGCATTCCCGGGTATCGAATCGTTTTCTTTCGCCAGATTCGAAACTTATTCTTTAAATAAGAATGTTTTATGTCAGTGGTGCCCAACCTATGGCCCGCGAATTTGATCCGTGTGGCTCGTTGTTTTGTTTAATGTTACGAACCAAAAAGCACTATTGGTGACAATGTCACTAATTTGGAGCCAAAAGTTCAGACATTCGTTTCTGGATAACATGCATTAAATAATATAAGCATGAAGAAATTGATAACAGCAGTTATTGATTTGTAATTTTCTTTCCTTTCCATATTTTTCCCATGTTACTGAAAAAATGAACTATTTTGAAATTTTATGTGTGTGAATGTTTTTAATATGAGATGCAGGCAGCCCTCTGGTAGAAATAGGTTGGGCACCATTGCTTTATATCAATGTTTCCCAAACTCTGACCCTGTGGTGGGTCCCCAGTTGCTTTTTAGTAGGTGTTAACTCACCAATAACTCATATATGTGCACAGCTAAAAGAAAGTTGTATTTTTGTGATAACAACATGCATGAATTAAAACGACGCCCGTTGAAAAAAGAAAAAAAAATGCGCAAAATTATTTCTGTAAAAAATGAAGAATTTCCAGAAACTACATAAGATTTTTGAATTCTTGAGAAAATATCTGATGCGGTGATGAACTCCCTTTTTAAGCCTAAAGATCATCCGAAAAGAACATGTGTAGTCAAAATAATGGTGTTGCATGTGAGTTTAAAATAATGCGAAATAGTCGAAGTAAAAACTTGCAAGTTTTTTTTTTTTATTTCATTGCGTTTTGTTCAAAACGTATGGGTTTTGTTGCATTTAAAAATAACTAGTTTTTAAGTTATATTGGTTTATTCGTCAACTACTTCTTTTGACTAGATATATAAAATACTAGTGGTACGCGCACACACACAGCTTTGCCCTAATAGAAAAATTAAAAGGTCTTTTGGTTCGCCTGTATATTTACAAATAATGTATGGTGAATTTTCTCGCCAATTGGCTTGTGCCCATGTTACGGTTCCATGTTATGATAATTTCGTAATTTACTCGTCCATCTTATGATAATATTGTTCTTAAAATTGGAAAAGAAAAAGAACCACATCGAATTTTCGAAAAATCGCTTCGAGGTGCACACCCCCATGCTACAAAATAACTTTGTGCCAAATTTCATGAAAATCGGCCGAACGGTCTAGGCGCTATGCGCGTCACAGAGTTCCAGACATCGTCCGGACATCCAGACAGAGAGACTTTCAGCTTTATTAACAGTAAAGATAAAGAAAATTCGTTCACTTTTATTTTAAATATCTAGTTTAAAAAAAAGAAGTCAGTCTATATAGATTGGGCATTAAATGTCCGCAAGGTTTTGAAGTGGGGTAATCTTTGCTTCATGTTTTTCTTCGACTACACGGAGGTTAAAAACTCATGTGTTTTTTCATATAAATGTTTTTCTTTTATATCAAGAAATTTATTGTATTTGCTAAAACTCCTTAATTTTGGGGTAACAAACATGATTTTAATTCGATTTGCATATTCTTTTTTTTTTTTTTAATATTGTTGTCACTATTGATTTTAGTTTTAGTACTTGAAATTAGTTCAACTCTTTTTGTATCAACAAATGAGTGCGGATAATCCATCTTAACAGACACAGTTCGTAATTCCATGTTGTGCTGCCTATATGAAATGAAAAAATATTTAAGCCGTTTTTTCGTAATCACGTATTTCAATGTGACCGTACGCGTTGAGTTTCTTGTTTCAACAAATAGACTGGAATGGAATTGGAGAAGAAATTTGCACCCGTCATATTGTAACAGGTAATTTTCTAGATTGGGTAATACGAGGCAAATCCATTTAAAAAGAAATAATGACTAAGATGCGGTTATTAAAGATGAAGATTTTTTTCCCGATATCCACCAGTACACTTGTCGCAAAGATTATTTACAGCGTATAGCGTTGTGTATTTTTACTTCTTATCAGTTTTGAATGATGGAAATTGATAATCTGGAAATTTTCTATTGCGAAGAAGTTTTGCTGTTTAGTTGATCTATATGGGTTTTTCTTCCTAAAAACACGTAATTCTACACAAAAAAACTTTTTGTTTAAATGTAAAGTCTGCTTGAGATAAGCCCTGAAGAAAATATGAATAAAATCAAACTACAGACGATTTGTAACTAAGACAACGAAAATTTCGCTCTCTAAGCAAATATTAGAAACAACCGTTATCGTGGTAATCTGGAAAATCAGAGCAGCACCAATTTTGGTCAAGTGAGGATTCTAAGCAATTTGTGATTTCTCAAAGAATGCGATATTTAAACCTTCAAAAACATTTTCAACCCTTCCGTTAAATTTCCACCGTCAACTGAAATTTCTCCAACGTCATATTCCATTAACCCTCGTGTGCCCTTGTCCCGTGCTGCTGGAAAGATCTTCAAACAGGTCGCCAACCTATCCGGTCCATTTCTCAATCAGCCGTTCGTTTTCTCCAGGTCTTTCGGAGGAAAGTGTAACCGACTATTAAAATCGAAGGAGAAGAACGACCGTTAACCCGCAAACCATACTAACCTTGTCCGCCTACCCTTGAAGGTTCGAGCACCGATGACCCCAACAGAGTGGTCAAGGTCGGGACTTGCGTGGACACTTTTTCTCTCTCTTCGAAAGTGGTACTGCTTCTTTTTGAAAGGGAAAGTTCCTCGTGCATTGAGAAGCTGGGCATGTGACAATAAGGCGGAAACTTTCAAATTTAATGCATATAAACAAAGCATGCTAAGAATTTTGCACTGCCTAAACTTTTTTAAATGGCTTTGTTTGCCATACTGCGAAAAAAAAAAAATCACACTTCCAAATCCTATCACATATGAGGCATAAAAGGGATGTCAGTGCCAAAATTAGAAAATTGCGAGATAACTAGTATTGGTAGGAGAACCTCTTCTCTGTCTTGGGGCAAAAGTTAGTACTTGTAGCCCTGGTAGGTGCTGCTATACAGCAGGATATAGAAAAACTTTTCAATGAATGCCTATCTAAGCCCGAAACTTTAAACCCGTTTTGTTAAAATCTTGAAAATGGCCACTTACTTTGCTTCTCACTGTCTCATATGCGAATGAACGTAATGTTAGATGTTGTCCATCTGGATATCCGGCCAGGGCACGAGTTTACCATCATGCCAATGATGCTTTCCCAAGGCGCCCAAGGGACTCCCTAGCTTTGGGGGGTTGTCGAAAATTTTGACCATATTTTCAAAGGAGAAGGAAATATTGTTTTTCAATGAATTCGGCCCATGATTGACAAATATATGTACTTCTAATCGAAGTTAATTTTTGTTTAAAAGTATTGAGGCCCGTGTATGGGACTTAAGTGAAATAAAGATTTTATGCCACTCATTTACACCCTGGTACTGAGCCTTTAAACATCCGTATGCAATAAAAAAAGTTGTACGATTATGACTTTACAACACTTCCTCCATCTGTACATTGTAGGTTGCACCTACAGATGTGTCAGGCCTATTGTCTCGCAATTCCTAAACCGGGCCCTGTATCACGCCAATGTGCCGGATTACCGATAAGACCCGGATGTTAAATATCTTACCTTAATTAATAAGCTGAGGAAAGAAGCACAAAATGAATTTACTATAGATAGATTATGCAAATTAACAGTCGTTGGTAATATATCTAAAATATTTTACCTTTTTAAGAAGTTTTTCGAAATGATTATACTTATAGTTCACTTCACAACACATCTGCTTAAAATTAATGACACAAATGTATAAAGGCAGTTTTCCCTTCGAATACTCTGCAAGATGGGTAAAATATTTCTGTAACGGTTGAAAAACTAGTCTTTGGGGCAAATTGAGTGGTTTTGAGTTACAATTTCATAAGTGAGAATTGGCCGAGAAAATCGGCATTTTATCATTTTCTCACAACAAATAAATTATAGGTCATAAAAGGTATTTATTTTTAGAAGGATTCTTGCATAAATAAATCATAAGAGAAGCTGTTATACGCGCCAAGTTCACGGCAGACGAAGAAATTTCTTATCTCTCGTTTGGATGAAATTCGAAAAATTGGTTGTATCATCCTTACTTGTTCATTGGGAATGTTTTTCTTTCCATAATGTTTTTAAAAACACTGGATTTACTCCGTATTACTTAAGTAACTTTAAGGCTGATGTTTCAGGTGATCAAATGAATTAATTTGGAACATTTTTATTTGAAAGTATTAAAAAACAAAGCATTAACAGAACTGCTGAAAGTTAAATAAAAAAAAGTAAAAAAAAAACTTTTTTGCTTTCCTTGATCATGTCGAATGAACATTAAAAACCACATGATTGACATGAAAAAATAATATAAATAAAACAAAAATTGCCTACACAATTTCTTAACTATTTCTCTTTTCTTGACAATCTGTGCTTTATTTGGGTCGTATTTTTCATGGTAATCATATTATAGGACAAAACATTTTAAATCATTCTTAATTTAGCATAACCATTAATGTTAAAACGGTTTTGCATTTACTTTAAGAACAATGTTTAGCATTAATAAGTTAATTCTTGGAGCAGCATCGGTGAAAGATAACTATGAAGCGACTTAATAAATCTCGCGTTATCTACTAAAAATAATTAAGTTAACCATTAGGAAAACAGCACTCTGCCACTAAAAGCAATTACCCTATATTAGTTTCCAGGAGTAATTCTCTTTGTCAAACTGGCTCTAGTGCATGTATCAAATTGACCTTTTAAGAGATTCAGCGTTAACAAGCGTTCGCGTAAGAAAGTGAGATTTGCTCAAATATACTGTTTAGTCTTATCATCTTGTGGTTTTATCTCATATTTGAAATTATTACTTGTTACTGAAGATTCTTCCTGTATCAAAAATATCATTATGTGATAAACAAATGACTGAAGGAACTTAATGTTAAAAGCACTAAATTCCATCATCAACATAGTCCTCGGTTAAATTTGTTTCTTGTTATAAACAAGATTGTATCAGTATTTCTTTTTCTTTCTTTTTTCTTCTTCTGGAGTGTGGATGAATAGGTTTTAAGGAAAAAAGGTTTCGATAGGATGTGTTTACGAATTTTGAGTCCACTTGATTTGGTGCCCCCCCCCCATCGCCCGAACTTCATTTGGCGCCTCCCCCCCCCACGCCGAATTCAATTTGTTGACCTTCTCACTTATATTCGTACGCGAAGTGACAAAATACTTTGATACTTTCCTATTATGGGCCAAATTTGACGATGTCTCAAATATACAGGTTATTTATATATATCTTGTGCATATAAAGAAATTTCAACTAAAAAAAAAAATAACTTCTTCAGATTTGAACACAATTCTTTTTTTATTTTGATTCTTAAATTTCCAAAGGTTTTTCCACAACGTTAAAACACTTCTACATGTGCACATTTTATAGTTCTTAGAAGATTTAGACGATTTTCATTTTCGTTTCAGACATTAGCAGCCAGAACTTATCTACGGGGGCGGGGAGGGGGGAGGTTAGTCGATAAGAATCTTTTTATGGATATAAACTGTCACATTAAAATTGACAGCTATAACTAAAGGTTCTGTGGTGGATTAATATATAAAACCCCTCTCAGAGACCCTCGGATATTTTTTTTTTCTTTCAAGGACGCCATTTTCAATTTTCAACATTATCTGCGTGCCTTTAGATAACATTGTCCCAAAGGTGAAAAATTGTTAAAAGAAGGTAATAAACAAAAGCATAAATATTAAATACTTTTTGTTTATTTAAATTTCTTTAGCAGTGCACGACTTCATAAATACCTGTAAACTAAAAATATAAGTACCAATAACCAAGTAGAAATGAATGTTATAAAGAAAGTCAAATGTTAGAATACAAGATGTTGTCAAATT
Organism: Uloborus diversus; assembly: GCF_026930045.1. Taxonomy (NCBI): domain Eukaryota; kingdom Metazoa; phylum Arthropoda; class Arachnida; order Araneae; family Uloboridae; genus Uloborus; species Uloborus diversus. The sequence continues at coordinate 39,258,391 of NC_072734.1, forward strand.
TTCTTTAATGCAATAAGACTTACATATCAAAGCATCTATGGCATTATTTTTGAATAACAATTTTGTAAATGGAGTGTTAAGGCTGGAATGACTTTGGAATGTGCGAGAAAAATTAATGTTTTATGGGAAAAAAAAATTTTTAGATTTAATATTTGTGTTTTTCCTTACTATGATATGAAATTACTGGATCATTTTAAAACTTAAGGTGCAGATTTAGAACCTCGTATTTTTTGGTGCACTGAACCCGTGCGCCGTATTCTGGTCCTGGTTGTCGGGTATCAATTTAAACCTTAAATCAACCCAAGTTTATAAATTGGTTAAAAACTTATTAATTTGTATGTCGAGTAGTCAAAAAAGGGGGGGGGGATAAGTACTTGAATACTTTTGAACGAAGCGTTTTTTACTTTGCTTTAAGGTAAACTGCTTGAACAAATTAAACACTAATTCTTTATTTGTTAATCAAACTGTGGTGACAGTTTTCAATGTTTAAATGTGTACGAGTTGTTTCGAAACTACCATCGACACGTAATGCAACCAAAAAAAAAATATTTCTCTTCAATATTATGGCCAACTTTGCTACAAAGAAAACTATTCCTTTCTGATTATCTTAAGCTGTCTTCACCCTCCGATAGCATATTTCTCAATTTCAGCGAATGTTGTTGACAGGAGACGAAACATTTATGGCATATTTACTTAACTGATAAAAATGGTGCTTTCGCTGTTGAAAGCAAAATCATTTCCTTTTATAATAGCCATATGTGGGAATGATTCATAAAAATAAGGCACGATTTTCTCTCTATCTATCTGTTTTTAAGAATATTTTCTTGGCATTTTCATCATTCAATGCTTTTATCTAAGCATTTGCCAAACCAAAAATACTCCAAAAAAAAAAGAAATAATAATAATAAAATTAAACAATTTAAACTTGTCTTAAAGACACTATCTTAAAAGATAAATCATACTGATATACATTTATTATTAATAATTCGTTATTGATATTTGAATTTCTGTAAACATAACCTCTTCGTATTACACTCCGCACGCTGTTGTATTAGTTCTAAATTTGGCAGAACGAAGTAAAAAATAAATTTATTTGCCTTTAAGTATACATTCGTTTGCTTAAAGACATTATATTTTGAAAAAAAAATGAAATTATTCGTTATTAGTATTTTCATTTCTCTAAGACACTTCTTTGTATTTCACTCCGTACGCTGTTGTATTGGTTCTAAATTCGGCAGAACGAAGTAAAAAAATAAATATTGAATATAATATGCCTTGAAGTATACATTCTATTTGAAAATCATTAATTTCTAACATTCGAAATGTGTTCACTACTTACTCGTAGCTAACCATGATTTTAAAACTGTTTATTAGTTACTTGCTGCATACAACGATTGCGTTAATACATTTTTAAAACGGCGTTCAAGAGATAGTACCAATCTTAAAATGTATTTTTAAATTTGTGATGTCAAAGCAGCATAATTCGTACTAAAATTTCCTCTTTTTGAAACCACTCGTCGTTTATTTTTCTTTTGCGTAAATCATTAATACGGCGTCGCCATTTATTTTGACCATTTTCCCTCTAATATTAGCGTTATTGCCAAAACGTCCCACGAATAGTTTAAACGGAAGTTACATGAAAGTGTTTTGTTCAAACAAATAATAATAACATAAGAACTAGAGGTGCGACATCGATGGCAAAACATCGATGTTTCAAAACATCGATGTTAGAAATTAAAACATCGATGGTATTGATACATCGACCGAAAAACATCGATGTTTCCAAACATCGATGTTTTAAAACGTCGATCTTTTTATCAAAGTATAACATACATTTTTGAATATACTACACTAATTTAAGCAATACAAAAGAATACGTACCCGGCGAATATATTGAAAATACTGAACCTCAAGTCATGAATATAAGTTAATAAGAATAATTTCTCAACATCTTGGTATTATAGTAGGACACAAATTGATAATATAAGACAAACACCGATTAATATAAACTAGTTATAGCAGTAAGGAAAATTTTTCAAACTTAATGAAACTAAAAGTAAATTTACATCAAAAAAGAATCTAAGAAAAAATATATCATATCACTTACCGTCAGTTGAATGATGAGAAAAAGTTGTGCTAGTTATTTTTAAAATACAAAATTAATTCTAGCAATTATTTTTACGAGCAAGAAATATGTGTTGTACTGTTAGTTAATAATTAAACACAAATTGTAAGTAATAGAGGGACGACTTGTTGGGGGAAGTCGATTAGTAACCCCGACTATTGGTGTTGACAGCTTGGAGAAAAAGAAATTTGTTTACTTTGTCCCCCCCCCCCCGAAGTGTATTTCTCTTTTCGCAGACTATCCCACCAGAACAGAAGTTGCCATCACTATCAAATACTTTAAAGCAATTGTTACCAGATCTAAATTTTTAAAGTTTTAATTTTCACCGTAGTAACCCTTATTTTCCCTTAGTTTAAGAACTGAAGCCTTGAAATAGACTGCAAGTTCTGGCACTAGACTACTAGTGTCAGGTTCTTCCAATATCTTTGACCTCTTCCTCACTCTCTAGTTAATTAACTAACTAGTAGTGATCTTCCCAAACATCATCCTCTACACAGAAAAATTGATCTTAATAAAATGGGTGCAAAAAATGATTTTTTTTTTTGGAAACACCCTAAGTAAACTTAATTACCTAGCGAGAAAATTGGAGCAAGTTTTATGATAATTTTCAATTAAAGTGCAAAAACATCAACATCGAAAAAACATCGAAACCAAAACATCGATGGTCCAAAAACATCGAACGTAAAATATCGATGTTTTAACAAAAACATCGATGTTTCCAAAACATCGACATCGATGTCGCACCCCTATAAAAACTCTTCAATCAAAGACTAATTTGATTTGTGAACAGTTTTCAAATTGCCAAGACGTCCCATTAATAGTTTTAACGGAGACTACATGAAAGTATGTTTTATTAAAACAAATAGTAATAATAATAATAATAATAAGAGAACTCCTCAATCAAAGAATTAGTAGATTTATGACGGATTTGATACATGCTCACACTCGGGAAGAGGGAGGTATTATGCGATTAGCTTTTCTATTGCAATCTACGTGTTGGTCATGGTCACCCCTGGTCTAAGACGTTTCATAGTTTTGACTTGCGGAAGCATCGTACTACTTGTGTCAAATCTTGTTATTGAGAAAATTGATTTACGTGTCGTTTCAAAGGATTATTGCGGTACGATACTTTTTTTCTCGCTCATTGAGCAAATTACACGTCTGAGTTGAGCGCACTAATTTATTTCCGTTTCTCAAGTGCAGCCCGTCGGTGAACAAAAGAATCATTTCTATGGAACTAAACAGCTCGAGCTATGAGCTGAAACTGTTCTACTCCAGCAGCTCGAAGAAAGCTGAGACGACCTACAAGTGAAACCGTTTTAACCCTTTTAATTCATAGATAATCACTCCTTTTACCTTTAGAAACCTGCCATAGCCGAGTAGAGATGAGTTGATTTCTTTCTTCTCCCGCGATGCTCTGCTGATCATCGTAAGTGGTGATGCGCCATTTTGATTGAAAAGGAAACGTTATGATGAAAGGAACGCATGGCTTCTTTATTTTCTGCTGCAAGAAATTTGCTCGTTTTGGGCCGCCGGCATTTTAATGTTTCGTACGGCTTTAGTGTTTTTGCTTCCTTTTGCCAAGAAAAAGCCTTTTTATGTTTGTGTTTTAAAGTTACCTAATGAAATTTGTACATTTTAAAACAAGCACAAGGATCAATTGTCTTGTTTATTTCAGGAAACAGTCGAACACTAATTTCTCTAGTATAGCCTACTAAGGCTCTTGTACCAAAAAACCCAATCAAACCAACCAAGTTCTCTAAGTTAAAGAAAAACCTCGTAACATCATATTAGTTTGTTCAGTGGATTACAGTACTTGTTGCTGAACGAAATAAATGTGTGTCCAAATGTGTGATGCAAAAAATGTTTTTCCAAATTTTGAAACTTGGCGCTTGAGAGATTTTTGAACTAAACTATTAAACTTCAAAATAATGTTTTAAAAAGTTTCTTTTTTTTGGAGTCAAGTATAATATAAAAACAGCAATATCTCCTTGTGTGCATAGTTAATAATTGCAATACTCAATTTTGAAAAGAAAGGAAATGTTTTACAATTATTTTCTTTCGATTTTATTTTTAGCTAAAAGTAAATTGAACAACCCAACAACATAAATTAACGAAAATGTGCAAACTGTTTCAATGTTAGAAGGAACTTCTTTTTCAATGCTAAAAGATGTGACGGAGCTAGTGGATATGAAAAGACGTTCAACGACTATTTTTTGCGGATATCTTTTCATCTACTTGCTGCCATCTTTTTTCACTAAAAAAGGATTTCCACTGCACCTTTGTACACGTATAACGTTGTTTAATTTGCTGCTACCTTTTAGCACAAAGGTATTCATTTGCTCCTTATTTCTAGCTCTTTAGATTACATATTTGGCGATCATTGAAAACTTAAGTGTACTATGTTTTAGAAACTTGTTGGAGCAAAGCTAACTTGGTAAAGGCTACAAAGAGCCTATCACATTCTAGGTACGTAACCAAGTTAGGTTTGCCCCAACTAGGGTTTGTATGTTTGTTCGATAGCATATCATATAAAAGCGTATAATATGATATAGTACACAAATTACGAGTGCAAAAAGTGTTTCCTCATATTAAACATTCATACATTTATACATTCTTAAAAAAAATGTTTTCTGATAAGTATCGTGCATAATCTAGACCTATGACAGATTTAACGTTGTAATATAACACTGTGAAGTGAAAACAGCATACAATAGTTTCAGAATTACAAAGATCGTCGCTTCATTTCAACAATTGGAGCAATGCGTTAAAAATACAAAAAAAAAAAAAAAAAAAATCTTCGTAGTTTCCGAGTACGTGTAAGAACTATGAATCCAAATATGTTTTATAGTGTCAGATATTTTTTAACTACACGATCTGCATGCACACTAAGAGATATTTTTCAGTTTTTCGAAAATTTCCCGAACTTTCTGAATGAAAAATTTTCTGCTGTATATGTTATTAATAAAATTCCTTCAAATTTTACCCGAAATGGTCGAAATAAGATAGTGTAGAACTTGTAGTCTTAAAGGAAATTCTGAAAAAAATCCAATTACGTGATTTTTCTCTTCATTACTTTCCTCTGCTAAATCGAAAACTCTTCCTTTATTTAAGTTTTAATTAAACGGTTAATTCAATTTGCAGTGATAACTTAAACGAAAACTAGATTTCAACACTGGGGTGAAAAAATAAACAGTTCAAAGGGTTGAATGACATTGAAAAAAAGTTTTTCCGCGCTGCAATTAATTTCATAGTGGAGGAATCAAGTCGAGAATTTTGACCTAATTTTTTACAGGGATGTGTTTTTTTCTCCCAGGTTAATAACCCCTGCAGGCGCGAACTTGACTTAAAAACTGGGACGGGATGATATTTATTGGCGAGCACTTTTCCTCCTTGCGAAAGATTAAAGATGCTTTTAACCCTTTCTGTTCAATGTCGTTTGATTTTTTGCGAGGATGAACGGGAAAATATGGCGGCGTATGTGATCTTCACAATGATGGATTTCTGTACCGGCGATCATATTTCTATCTGAAGTGAATGAATGATTATCGGTTTTTGAGTTCAATAGAGCAAGAGTGTTTCAGACCTATTTTATCAAATCGTCTGCCTCTTTATGAGGGAGAAGCGAAGTGAAAAGTAAAAATTAAAATCAAAGTTCTATTGAATGGGTTTCATTTTTATTCATTGGTCCTCCCTATAACCTTGTGTTTTGTCATTTTCTGCAAAGTAATCGGAGAATATTATTGCTGAAATTATGAAAACTTAAACCTGAAGTACAATGTTAAAGGTATTGAGATCAAAATTTAAAGCAAATGTTTGAATAACTGTTTCTGTATAAAATTCTGTGTAAAATCTATTTCACATTTGAGGCGTTCAAAGTGAAAGTGACTCAATTTCACAAAGAGATAATCGAGGTTAAAGGCTATTAACACTAGTTGACTCCATTCAAGGCTATAGACAACTGCTGTTTTCTGTTAGAGAACTGCAATAGTGGGGACTTCGTTCATTCTGGTGCTGAAAATATACACCATTGACGAGTGTTAATCCGCATGAAACAAATTTTCTTATAAATTTGGTCGTTCTTCCCCGTTATCTCTGAAAGTCTCATTTAAAAATTGCTACTACAAGTCAAACAACTTAAAAAATACTTTGAAACAAATACGATTTTCAGGCAAGAAATGCTCAAAAAACGCCACATACCTCCTAGAAAATTTGGATGACGGTACTCGGCATGAATAGAAGATTTCATTGATTAGGGGTGAATTTTTTTGTGATTTTTACTATCTCTTGGGAAAATTGTTATAAAAGAGGGACATTATAAAATTTTTAGTTCATTATTCATATAGACTTTAAGAATATTTGACTCTGAGGGCACTGCCTCCCTCTCCTTGATCTGGTCGGTGGAGCATTCTTGAAGCTAAAATTTAAGGCCTGACTTTCTTTGACATAAAATCTAAGTGTAAAGTAAGTTGATTATGATATTCTTGTTATTTGAATAAAAATAAGGAAAATCTTTATATAGAAAAGTAAAAGTATTCGCTCAAACTTTGAAGAGAAATACAGTTCTCTAAATTTGGCCGAATAAAAGTAGTAATACTTCATTTTACTATTATTGTTATAGTGTAACAGTTAAATAGATTACTTTCAGGAAAAGCATATTGTTTCTTTTTAATAAATTTAATCCATATTTTTATAAAGAATACGTTTTAAAAACATATGCATATGATATATTTCAAAAACAAATATTAAAGTTATTCTTATGTTTAAAACTGTTGCTAAGTAATGAAACAATAACTTGTTCTTAAATTGCAAAACTTGAAGTAGTTTTGGTAGTTTTATAACATTTAAATCATAACTACACGTTCTACAAAAATCGTTAAAAAGCTTTCAGTTGCCGAGTTTTCCTCGATGCAGTATGGAAAAAACTTAATAGTAATTACCCGGTTGTAGTACTCATCACACGATATGTAAATTGAGTCGAATGAGGGCAGAATGGAAAAAAATCAATTGTTTATCAGTTGCAAAACTTTAAAATTTCTGCTTAAAATTTTCTATTTTTTTCACGCATATTTAAAGCATTCGTTTTATATAAATATTTTTAAAATTATATTTATACGTTGCACTTATTTTTTGGCACCCTGTGCGGGTTACTTAAAATTTGAAATTGGGTCACATATGATTGTGGTTTGGAGATTGCCGACTCTGACTTATGTAGTTTATTTTAAATTCTTTAAATTACTTGAATCTTTTTTCATGTATTTATTTGTTCCAACTATTCTTAATACTTTTCTTTTCTTTTCTAGGTAAGTTTTGGAAATGATGAGCAAATTCCTTTGTGATTTTGAACTGTTTTGATGTTGAAAGTACTGCAACGGTTTGTTAATTTTTTTACATAGTAATATCTACCAATTGAAAATTACATTTTCTTCAAATTCTAAACAATGATCGAACAACTTGTAAAGGCGAACAACAACCCAACACCCAACTCTTTAATCACAAAATTTTCTTCATAATCCCACGTAGATCGATTTGAGTTGTTTTAGAGATGTAGAATTTCCACTACTTCTGAATGAAAAAAATGGAAAAAAAGTAAGAAACAATTTTAAGAAAAACAAAGAAAAAATATATACTGTGAAGCCCCGATGTTGCGTTTCTAAAGAGACTGGGTTTTAAAAACGTCAAATACGGGAAATACGTACAATAGAAAAAATCAAATAGAAAAAAAAAAAAACAAAGGTTGTAAAGATGTCTCTTTCAAAACGCATAATAGGTATATATTACAAAAAGAGCGTTGTTTTACATACCCGTTTTAAGATCATTTTAACACATTTAGCTGCAAATTCTGGCGTTTAGGTTGAAAATAATCCGTAATAATGGATTGTTTTTTAGTCATTGAGTTCAACGTTAATGCAACATCTTCCAGAATTGAAATACTTTGACCAGACACAAGACAGGAGTAGTTGAAAGGCATTTCGGTTTTCATAATTACCTTTCAATAATGTGGATCAGCATTAAAAAAACACAAAAGGAAAAGTAATGCTTACTTAAGATTATTTTTATTATTTTTTTACGTCCCAGGGAAACGTAAAATGCGGGAAAGTCCCATAAGTAACAAACTCACAATCCGGGATGAATCAACATTATTATTATATGGAAGAACTGGAACCTGATGAAAAAAACGTAAAATGCGGGGAAACGCAGCTTTGAGGAATGTAAAAATGGGATTTCGCCGTAATTGGTACAATTTGTTTTTCAATTGTTTTATAAGGAGAAAACAAATATTATTTCTCCCGTAGCCGTTTTAAAATTGGCTTTGGTTATTTTAACCTGGTGGGCTAAGTATTATCAGAATATTATTAGAATATATAGATCTTTTTCGATCAAAAAGTAAAATGTTTTATTTCAACATATTTTCATATTTCCCCTAAAATTATAAATGTTACTTAAATGAGAGGACGGAAAAAGCTTCTTGTAAAAAGATTTCTTTAATTGTATTTTAATTTTCTTTGCACACTCTTTTAGAACCTTTCAGTAATTTGCTCAAAAGTGGAAAAAGAAATAAAGAAATTAAAAAGCAAAATATTCTTTTCTCCCCACCTTTCCTTTTATACTCTTCAGCCATTTTCTAATCACGTGACGCTTGGTTGAATCCATCTTCCCTGCCAAGTGGGGAGGAAAGCATTAGCTGGGAAGGGGGGGGGGGGATGAAAAATCGAAATGTGTATCTACTTTCGGAGTATAAAGCTTTTAATACAAAGGAATATAGCAACAAATATTTGCCTTTAACGTTTTTCATTCCATGGTCTGTTAATCTCGGGGGGTCAAACTATTCCTGTTTAAATTTTCGGAAAAGGAATGACAGCTGGAATCAATTCTAGGAGAAATAAAATGAACAAATTTAGTTGCTTTGCAGCGAAGCTTTTATACATCACTTATGCCATGACAGAATTTTTCATTAGTACATATGATTCACTGTTCTTGACAATGTCATTAAACCCGGAAAACAGTGTAATAACATAAACATGTGACTCATATATGAACTTTACGAATTGTTGTGGAAAATTTGATTATTTACATTATAGATGCATCAATATCTCAAATATCATTGTTTTTCGAATTTTAAACATACGAAGGTTTTTAAATTTGTCATTGTAATATTCTTCATTCTACAAACAAGCTGGCGATGTTTATCTCGAATTGTCAGTACTAAAATGAAGAAAAAGTTTTTTTCTACCACTATCTTACATGGTTGTAATTTTTGAAATAATACCTTTTTGGGGGAATGTTTATTTAAAGAGTTAATGGATAGAGCATGCCCGACAGAAAAAAAAATCGCTTTAAATTACTCTTTTTTAGTAAATGGAACTCGGACTGAGCCCCAAAAGTAAAGAACTGCTGGTGAATGACTCATCACATGTAAGGATGAATGGCTGGAATAAAATGACAGCCAATTAATACGCGATGGGCAACACGAGAACATATTAATTAATGACGTAGAGTCAATGACATGCGTAAAGCTTAGCGCACGCCATTGGTTACAAATTTTAGCCTTTTACCGATTGGCTGTCATTTATTCCATCATTAAAAATCTCTTTCTACTAGTGGACGATTATTTGTTGATTACGCAGTGAAGAAATCTACTACAATATGATGACTACATGTGATGACTCATTCTCCAAGACAGCAGTTTTTTCTTTTCGGAGGTCTCGACTGATTATACAGTAATTTTTATACAGTAATATAAAAAAAATGTAGAAGTAAAGAAATGAGCGAAACAAAATTTAAAAAATAAATAATGACTAAAAGACCTCAGTGGCTGTTAACTCTGACTCTGTGGATCAAGATCACACATTTAAGAATTATTAATGCAGAATATGCGGTTCATAAAGAGTGGATCAAGAGTTTAAGTAAATTTTTAACTCAGAAAAAGGGTAATGCAGGGGTGCCCACCTAGGAAGCGTCACGGCGCAGACTGGGCCATTGAAATGTTTAGGGGGAGTTGTTTTGACGGGTGTTTTGTTACTTTTTGGGGGGGTGGGCATGCTTATAGTATTTGTTTTTGAAAATGGGGGATCGCCCTCGCTCTTAGGGGGTGGGCACCCCTGGGTAATGATCCAACTTTGTTTGCTATATCAGCACAAAGATAAAGTAGCAGTTACTGGAATTGTAGTTTTCTTTTTTCATCAATCTGGATATATTATGTTTCTGTATTAGAGAGACAATGTATTCTTTTTACCTGATGTAATCCATATCATGCCAATAAAGGTACGCAGGGTTCGAAAATATAATGATGTTTTTGAAAGTATCGAAAATATCTAATATTTTGATATATATCCGATATTTTCAATCAGCACAAACTAAAGTCTTCAAACAGTAAATGCATCCTCAAATCACTCTTTATTTTGTTACATTGTTATTGCAATATATGGACTTAAATTTAAGGTTTCTTTCACTACTTAATTTTAGTATTTCATTTTCAGATTTTTTTAAATTTTATTGGAGTTAATTAAGCATTAGCTGTTTTATCATTTTTCTTCTGTTAAATACTTTTACAACTACTTTTTCACAGTTATATATGGTTCAGAAATACAAAATATGCATTAGTTGGTGCACAGTCATAAGACATTTTCTTTTTTTATGACCAATCTTTACTAGTAATAAAGCTGAAAGTCTCTCTGCCCGTATCTCTCTCTGTCTGTCAGGATCTCTGTGACGCGCATAGCGCCTAGACCGTTCGACCGATTTTCATGAAATTTGGCACAGAATTAGTTTGTAGCATGGCACCTCGAAGCGATTTTTTGAAAATTCGATTTTTTTCTTTTTCTATTCCATTTTAATGAACATTTTCCCGAGCAAAATTTTTATAAGATGGGCGAGCCAATGTCATTGCCAAGTCATCATAACGTGGAAGCGTAACATGGGCTAGCCAATTGGCGAGAAATTCACCATCCATTATTTGTAAATATACAGGCGAACCAAAAGATATTTTAATTTTCTACTACGGGCAAAACCGTGTGGATGCCACTAGTGTTTAATATTTAACTAGGACTTTTAATATGAATTAAAATTATCGCATTGCTAATATTTTTATGAATATAAAATAAAAAAGAATATTGTATTACTTTGTTTTGTTAATGGTGTATTAATACATCATAAACATATAGTACATAACTTGTTGATTATTTTTAATATTAAATGAACAATATGACTATGATTAACCATTTTTTTATTGAAAATACCATGGCTGAAAAAGTAAATATCGAAAATATCAAAATATCATGATATTTTAAAAATAAATATCGGATATATATCGTGGTATATATCATGATACATATCAACTGATATGTATCGGCGAACCCTGAAGGTACACTAACCAAAAATAGGAACATTAGCAACCGGCGCTATAGGAATACAAATAATGGAAAGAATAATCTTTATAAAAATAAATGTTAGTTACTTAAAAGAACAAAACTCATTAAAAATAATAATTAGATCAATGATTATTATATGAGTAGGAAATATTAGTTTAAAATTAAGTGAAACCAACTCGATAAAGATTCAAAGCAAATATAAATTGTAATATGCGATTACAGCGCGATGTGAATGTGCCAATGTGAATGTTGCAAAAAGATATTCACTTGCAATTCACTTTGCATTAATTTATGGTAGAAATATATTACCGTAAAAGTTATTGGTTGATCGTGCAGTTTTTTCTGAAGTTTTAGAAACATATGTTCATAGTAAGTTCTTACTGTACACAGAAACTCACAATTTATTTCCTTATAAAGTTGATTTCCCAATAATCCAGAACTTTTAGAGCTTTATAGCGGATATTTTTCATACTATCATTTTTTACAATGGTGAAGATCTTATGATTAAATTATTGAATGAAGTGTTGCCGAAATTTAGTACATCTCGTAATCTTTGGAATCTTTAGCGCACCCAAAATATACCATCTGCAGGCTTCTTTGTTTATAATAATCTTTTGCTCAATCATAAACACCACTATATAATGATTGGAAAGATTGCTGAAAACCAAAAGTTCTTAAGCGGTTCATACCCCCCTCCCCGAACAACAAATGCTGCGCAACATCTGATAGAAAATATTGAGTTCGCTTGTTAAGGCTCTTATTTTTCATTTCAAACACATTTTTATAATTTTAACATACATTCTGTGTAGGGCCGTATGCACGGGGGGAGTTTTAGGGTTCAAACCCCTTCCGAAAGTTTTCTAAACTATTCCAAAAATGCTTTTTTTTTCTTTTGTCTGAGAAAAAATATTATTACTGTTTTTTTTAGTTTTGTTTGAAAAATGAGAAACAAAAACATCTAAATTCTTTTAATTTTAAAGTACCATACTCTATAGTTAACGTTCTTTAAAAGTGTCAGAAAAATATGTTGTACGAAGTATTATTTTTGTATGACTCTACTATCATTAAAAATTACGAGCGCATGTGATATTAGTACTCGCACCCATCACTTTAAATTAGTTAAAAGACATCGATTGAATAATAGACGTTCAAAAAGCAGTGTGGTGTTCACATCAGATTTTTTTCTTTATTAAATACTTCCGTGATTTGTTGCATTTGCTAATGTTACTGACCAGAATATACGAATGAAAAAAAAAAATTAATTGCTCATCTATCTGTCGAGGGCGGTAAAAAAGTCAAATATTAAATGGCGTATTCCCTTTGTACCGAACTCAACTGATATATTTCTCAAGAAATGTTTTTAATAAAACTCCTTCCGAAAAAAAATCTAGTTATAGCCCTAATTCTGTGACCCAGACACATTTAAAACTTAGTCTTTTCTCTGATTCACATACCCAAACAAAAACATATAAAACACCCTAAATGTTCATTCAACTAAGAATCAACACACGAACTTTATTCTCGTTCTCTAATGAATGAATTCACAATATTTGGCGTGAAATCTTTGGTGAAACAAAATTTCGAAAAGAATGAAACTAAAAACGCTCGAGATGGAACATGCACAATCGCGCATCTCAGCCAAATTAAATAAATCAAGCTTATATCTATCTGATCGAGTTTTCAAATCAAAAATGAAAAATACTTCTACGCCACCAAAGAAAGAAAATATTTGCGGCATTGTTAAAATACTTCCCCAAATTGCTTCGATTTGATTCTTTTACCTTTCTATTTGTGTTTGTTACTGCATTTCGTTACATTGCCCCGGGAAATTGGGGGAGGGGGAATTAAAGATGTAGCCTCAAAAAAGAAGCAATTCGAAACAAATGGTTACCTTTTTTTTCTGTTTTCCGTATTCTTTCAGATTCGTGAGCATTAGGTGTTAGCACTAACTTGATAAAAGCTTTTGACATCAAATTGTTCATTTCATTTCGTTTTGCTTTCGTTTTGGCTTTTTTTCTATATTTCACTATGATTCTATTACGTCTTATGGCATCGGGTTTTCAGGATTTGGCGCTGTATCCATGGAAAGAGTGGATTGCTTTGATTTATTGTTTTTCCTTTATTTTTAGAGAAATATTTAATATATTGCGAGTTGTTGCTTTTTCAGTTAACCGTTTCTTTATGTAATTGCGTAATAGTTTAATTTTATATTTTCACTAGTTTTAATGTTTATTCGTCTGTTCATTTTTATTTATTTATTTATTTATTTTGTCACCTTTTTCTTTAGTTGCTCTAAAATACTAATTTCTCAAATTTTGTGAGACAAATCACATACAGACCAAAAATTTAACAAAAAAAAAACATTAACGCGTTATGAAATCACCAGCAACCCTTCAATCCCAACAAATCAACAGTCACATGAAAAAAGCATTGACAACGGTATGATTAAAAAAACTTTAAAGCTTTTAAATTAGTGACTTGAATCGAGAAAAGTTTCAAAAACTTTGGTTATTTTCAAAGTTCTTTCGAAGGACATTGTCCACAACTCTATGCTTTCTGATACTTTGAAATTAATTTGTGAACTTTATAATCAATTAACTTTATGATCACTATTATTCAGTTTTGTTTTGGGCATTGATGAAAAACTTGTCCCTCCTACAACACATAGCAAATGTATTAAAATCATCATGACATTTTTGTTCACTATCTCCATTTCTATGCTCTGAAGATAGGGGACCATCTACGAAACACGTGTTCCAAATTTGCATTAACTATACTCCTATATATATATATATATATATATATATATATTGTTACAAATTCTGTAAATAGTAATTATTGTAGGAACGTAACCTGTAAATAGTTTCCCGTAATGAATATACAACCCCTTTTTCATATGGCTAAAATATACGACCCCTATTCCCTTTTTGTTCATTGATAAAAGTTGATAACGGACAACGCATTTCGAGAAGCGTGTGGAATATTTGAGAAAATTCTTTTCGGTGTATTTAAGCCGTTAGCGATGGATAAACAGTTAGTTTCGATTGAGATTTTCGAACTGAGTGCATTTTTGCTCTGTTTATAGCGAGGCATTTCGCTGTGTTATTTTCGTATTTGGAAGTAAATACGTGTGTAAACGGTGAGTTTACGGTGTTGTGTGATAATTGCTTAATTGCTGATGAATAATTTAGCAGTTGTTGAAGATCTTTCCTGTATATAGTGTAAATAAATCTCCTGTGTTTTTATCAAGAACTGTGTCTTCATTTCAAGAAAGTGGAAGTCGCACCGAATCCGTTACAATTTGGCGCCCAACGTGGGGCTACTTCAGGACTTTCTTGCAGTAAGTGTGACTTTGGACATTTTTTCATAAAGACTTTTTAAATTTGGACTTTATTTGTATGGTGATTACTCGCGCAATGGATGAACAATTAAAACAACTGCTTGATGCAATCAACTCTGTGAAGAGTGATATGGCGGCTAATCAAGAACAATTAAAAAGTGACTTGACTGCAAGTTTTACTGCAAATCAAGAACAATTAAAAAATGATATGGCGGCTAATCAAGAACAATTAAAAAGTGATCTGACTGCAAGTATGTTGGCAAATCAAGACCAGTTAAAAAGCGATTTAACGGTGCTGAAAAAGGACTTAACGGTGCTGAAAAAGGACTTAACGTCTAACCAAGAAGAAATTAAAAATGACCTTATTTCGGTAAAGACTGTGATGGAAAATAAATTTAATGACATAGAGCATCGAGTTGATGCAATTGAAGAAAAATTTGATACCGTTGAAAGCCGATTCAATGCTGTAGAAAATAAATTTGAAGATGAAGATAGAAGATTTCATCTACTTAAAGAAGAGATCTTTAAGGACGTGGAAAGGAGATTGGCGACCGCGGAAAGCAGCTCTGTACAGTTTGGCGCTCCCACATCGGTTGCTCGACCGTCCATTAAACTTGCCACATTTGATGGGAAAACTTCGTGGCAGGTTTACAAAACTCAATTCATGATAGTGGCGGAAGCGAACGGATGGGACTCTGCTACCAAGGCCTGTCATCTTGCAGCATCCCTGAGAGGTGACGCAGCGGACATTCTTCAGACCCTTCCGGACAGCCAGCGCCTGGATTTCGCCGCCCTCACATCTGCGTTGGAGCTTCGCTTCGGTGAGAAATGCCAGAAAGAGTTCAGCCGACTCCAGTTGAAGTCCCGTTTCCAGAAAACCGGGGAAACCCTGCAAGAGCTAGCGGCGGACGTCGAGAGACTGTCTCATCTTGCTTTTTGCGACTGTCCTGCGGATGTTCGGGACAACCTGGCACTCAACTACTTCATCGACGGAGTTCGGAATCCTGAGATCCAGAAGGCCCTCCGGATGGCGAATGTAAACGACTTGAAATCCGCTTTGATGTATGCGATGAGATACGAGGCCGCCCAAGAAGCAACCCGTGTGGATCGCCATCTAATCCGGACTCAGGAAGCTGATGAGTCTGATTCCAGGTCGTCCCACCTCGCTGAACTTGAGAGACAACTCGGTGACTTGACAAGACATCTGAGCAGCATAACAGCCCAAAAGAAACAAGAGCAGAAGTGCTGGAAATGCGGTAGTGAAGGACACCTGCGAAGGAGTTGTCCGGCTCGCCAAGCTACGCGAGGGAAGGAAATCACCACCACTAGAGCTCTGCAGATTTCCTCTTCTAGTAGTGGCAGTGATGGACTTTTCATTTACGCACATGTAAATGGGAACCCCTGCAGACTGATTGTCGACACTGGAGCCAATGTGACAATCATTAGGACAGATGTGGCTCGTGAATTTGGATTGAAACTGCTGTGGACCTCGCCACGCGTAAGTCTCCAGACTGTGACAGGTGACAAAATTGAGATTGACGGTAAAGTGGACTTGGAAATAGTGTTTGGGAATGCCACCTACCATCATACGGCATTCGTCGCTAATATCACGGACCCCTTCATTCTCGGATTGGACTTTTTAAAGAAATATGACTTCACTCTCGACTTCAAGACTAATGAGCTGCACTCGATGAGAGAAGACATAGCTGTTTTCCCCGCAGAAAGTGATGTAAAATCCGCTCATCAAATAATAGCCCGAACAGATTTATCGATTCCCTCAAGGTCAGAATCATTAATACCTGGCTCCCTTGAAGAAAGCAATAGTTTTCGATTTGGACTCATTGAGTACCCTAACCTAAGCAATAGCCTAAAAGGAGTACTGGTAGCATCTACGCTTGTGGACCTTTCCAAGGATGTAATTCCTGTGAGAGTCGCCAACATGAGTGAAAGGCCAAGGAATATCCGGAAAGGCGAAGTGTTAGCAACTTGTACTCCCGTAAACTGCATCATTAGAAGAATCAATTCCCCCGAGACTGTGTCTTCTGAGTCCTTGACATCGAAGTTAATTGGGAGTGCACCCTTATCGAAGGATCAAAGAACTGCTGCGGAACAATTGGTGGACGACTTCAAGCATCTGTTTTCATCTACATCGGAGGATGTGGGCCGGACGAATTTAACGCAGCATAGGATCTACACTGGAGAACACCCCCCTATTAAACAGCATCCAAGACGACTACCGTTCGCCAAGAAGGAAGAGGTTGAGACCCTCCTGAAAGAGATGAAGGAGAATGATGTAATCGAACCGTCATCCAGTCCTTGGGCCTCTCCCATCGTCTTGGTCCGAAAGAAAGATGGCTCCACCAGATTTTGTGTCGATTACCGACGACTGAATGAAATCACCAAGAAAGACAGTTACCCTCTTCCACGGATAGACGACACCTTAGACACTCTTTCCGGACACAAGTGGTTTTCGACCCTGGACTTGAAGAGCGGCTACTGGCAGGTTGAGATACACCCTGATGACCGAGAGAAGACAGCGTTTACAACTGGACAAGGCTTATGGCAGTTTAAAGTGATGCCCTTCGGCCTCTGCAATGCACCAGCTACGTTCGAACGTCTTATGGAGACAGTGTTAAGAGGACTTTCCTACGAATCCTGTCTGGTCTACTTAGACGATATCATCATCGTGGGACGCAGCTTCGAAGAACATCTGGCAAATCTTAGGAAGGTGCTGCAAAAGCTTAAGGAAGCCAATCTGAAGTTAAGCCCGTCCAAATGTAATTTGTTCCGCCGGGAAGTGAACTACCTTGGTCACATCATCTCTTCTGAGGGTGTACAAACCGATCCAGAGAAGGTATCTGCGGTCAGGAGTTGGAGTCGTCCCGAAAACATCCATCAGCTGCGAAGTTTCCTGGGGCTCTGCACCTACTACAGGAAGTTTGTAAAGGGTTTTTCCAACATTGCACGACCTTTGCATAAGCTGACGGAGAGCAAGCAAAAGTTCGAATGGTCCAAAGAATGCGAAGATGCATTTCTACGACTGAAGGAGGCTTTAACATCAACGTCTATCCTCGCCTATCCTCAGCCTGAAAAATCCTTCATCCTGGACACTGATGCGAGCAACGAGGGCATCGGAGCTGTTTTATCCCAAGAAATTGACGGAAATGAACATGTCATCGCTTACTGGAGCAAATGCTTATCAAAGTCGGAGCGAAATTACTGCGTCACCAGAAAGGAGTTACTGGCCATAGTGAAAGCTGTAGAACACTTCCATCATTACCTCTACGGCCGAAAATTTCTGCTTCGGACAGATCATGCCTCATTAACTTGGCTTTTGAACTTCAAAAATCCGGAAGGCCAGATAGCCAGATGGATACAGCGGCTCCAGGAATATGACATGGAGATCAAGCATCGAAAAGGGTTATCTCACGGTAATGCTGACGCTTTATCAAGGAGACCCTGTCCTGAGAACTGCAATTATTGTTCCCGAATCGAGAAACAGTATGGAACGACTAGCCCTACCGCCTATCAGGTGACAGTGACTCCAATATCATCAGAACCTGATCCATGGAGTGACGACCAAGTTCGAAATGATCAGCTTGAAGACCCCGACATAAAACCAATTTTGGAGTTCATGGAAAGTGACAGTCGGCGCCCTAGCTGGCAGGACGTTTCCATCTTCAGTCCTGCAACAAAAAGATACTGGGCTTTATGGAACTCGCTCCATTTACGGAACGGCGTACTGTACCGGAAATGGGAATCTGACGACGGCAAAACATCTAGGTGGCAGTTACTACTTCCCCGATCAAGGATTTCAGATGTTCTGAAAGAAATACATAGTAGTGCGACTGGAGGACATTTTGGTGTCTTGAAAACCCTCAATAAAGTTCGGGAGCGCTTCTTCTGGAGCAAGGCGAAGGATGACGTGGAGAAGTGGTGCCATTCTTGTGACGCCTGTGCTGCTCGTAAAGGACCGAAGAAGAGAAGCAGAGGGAAGCTACATCTGTACAACGTTGGAGCTCCTTTCGAACGAATTGGGATTGACATCCTGGGTCCTCTACCAAGAACTGCTGATGGGAACAAATACATTCTTGTTTCCATCGACTACTTCACCAAATGGCCGGAAGCATATCCCATTCCAGATCAAGAGGCTACCACCGTAGCAGAGACTCTAGTCCAACATTGGATCTCGAGATACGGAACACCTTTGCAGATTCATTCCGATCAAGGGAGGAATTTCATCTCTGCTGTGTTTAAGGGCCTATGTCAAATTTTCGGAATTGAGAAAACTAGGACAACACCACTACACCCACAATCGGACGGCATGGTGGAGAGATTTAACCGCACAATCCTGAACAATCTCTCACTTATGGTATCCAGAAATCAACAGGATTGGGACAAGAAGCTACCTTTGTTCCTGCTGGCCTACCGCAGTGCTGTCCACGAGACTACCGGATTTGCCCCATCTCAGATGCTCTTCGGACGAGAGCTTCGGCTACCTTGTGATCTCGTCTTCGGTCGTCCTCCGGATGCGCCTTCATCACCTGAGAAGTACATCCAGGATCTCCAGGCCCGGTTGGAAGACGTTCATAACTTCGCACGAGAGCGAATCAACATCGCGGCGGAGAAGATGAAGACCCGATACGACACAAGGTCTACTGGACATGAATTCAACGAAGGCGACAAGGTTTGGTTATGGAATCCCATCCGACGGAAAGGTCTTTCACCCAAATTGCAGTCGCATTGGGATGGACCCTACAAAGTCGTTAACCGACTGAATGACGTCGTAGTGAGGATCCAAAAATCACCTAATGCAAAACCTAGGGTTGTACATTATGATCGGTTAGCCCCATACTATGGCCATAGTTCATGAGTATTACGTAAACAACCATGGTTGATAACATAAAAGTTGTAGATAATTTTTGCTTTTAATGTTTAGTAATATTTCTTGTTATTATTGTGTTTTCTGTATCTGTTAGTTATTAATTAATGTGTATATTTGTAAACTTGTTATAGAAGTTTGGCACCCTTTCTGGGGATTGTACTGCCCGGGACGTGCAGTCCTTAGGAAGGGGGCAATGTTACAAATTCTGTAAATAGTAATTATTGTAGGAACGTAACCTGTAAATAGTTTCCCGTAATGAATATACAACCCCTTTTTCATATGGCTAAAATATACGACCCCTATTCCCTTTTTGTTCATTGATAAAAGTTGATAACGGACAACGCATTTCGAGAAGCGTGTGGAATATTTGAGAAAATTCTTTTCGGTGTATTTAAGCCGTTAGCGATGGATAAACAGTTAGTTTCGATTGAGATTTTCGAACTGAGTGCATTTTTGCTCTGTTTATAGCGAGGCATTTCGCTGTGTTATTTTCGTATTTGGAAGTAAATACGTGTGTAAACGGTGAGTTTACGGTGTTGTGTGATAATTGCTTAATTGCTGATGAATAATTTAGCAGTTGTTGAAGATCTTTCCTGTATATAGTGTAAATAAATCTCCTGTGTTTTTATCAAGAACTGTGTCTTCATTTCAAGAAAGTGGAAGTCGCACCGAATCCGTTACAATATATATATATATATATATATATATATATATATATATATATATATATATATATATATATATATAATTTATTTTACTTTTATTTTATTTATTTTTTTTTTTGAAAAGATCAACATTATTTGTAAAGCAGCAAAATATTTGTCAATATATTTCATGCTCAATTTTAGAGCATTGTGCATGAAAATGGCGAATTGTAACAAGCGATTAGTGACGCAACGGGCAATTCCATGGTTTCATGCGTATCATTGTCGCACTAAACACCTTTCAAAAACTCCAAGTATTCTTGTTTCATTGCAAGAATTTAAGGATGAACATGGAATTTACCTTTATATGTTGCCAAAAAAACTTTTAATGCTTCCATAAACAATATTTAAATAATTTCATTTGATAAGTATCTGACGTATATCATGAGATACGTTCGTTACGAGCACAAAAAAAAATATTTAAATAACGCTTCTGAAAATCTTCGAAATTTAATTGCAACATATAGAAGTAGTCTCTGTTGTTTAAAAGGTTAATGCAACAAAGAATATATTCGCAGTCTTGGAGAAGAATTTTTTTTTGCAATGCAAGATAAATTTATTAAAACAGAGCTGCTCTAATAAAAAAAAATCTTGGTCTTATTATTTTTTGATTATTTTGTACAAGATTTGTGAAATGAAAAAAAAAAAAAAATTCTTTTACCTTGTTTCATGAATTCAATTAACATTCCACACAAGTTATCTTTTTTCCCCCTGGTTTAACTACTTAAATGCTCAAACGAATCTTAACGGTGACCGCTTGAAAAGAAACAGTTGCTCTCTTTTTTATGTACCAATGTTTGAGGAAATAATTTGCTGTAAAGCATGACACATGTATCTTTCTGTGGCCCAGTTGTTACAAATGACCCAATTATTCCTCCTTCCTTTCTTCTCGTTATTTGGATTTCTATGCTAAAATAATTTTCACAAATTTGTTTTTCACGTTCTATGTGAAAATAAGACAGCAGAAATGAGTTAATTATATGATTCTTATGTTAGAAGAATTAGATTTCAGCAGTGCTGCAGAAGTGGAAGAAGGTATACTATACTTTAACTGAGGGAAAAAGAAAAGTAAGAAGATATAGGCTGAATGTTTAGAGAGAAAATGACGGGTAGCTTAGATTAAAACGTAAAAAATCGGAGCTAAGAATTTTTGTTTTTCTGAAAATTGCTGTTTTATAACTGTATTGATTGTTAAACGGTGATTTGTTCACCATGATCTTATGAAGTTTTATGACTGAAATTGGTCAATTGAGGTTCATTAGTGTTCGTTAAACTTTCGTCTAGTTGCGAAAATGCCCATAATCAATTTTCTCGATCGTCCTTCCGTCCGCATGTTGGCCGAGGCATATCTTGTTGACACTGCCCAATGGTCAAACGTTGACAACCGATCAGCTATGACGATCCCGTGGAACAGAAATTTTCAGGGCGTCGGAGTCGAAGTCTAAGGGTGAGGGAGTCGGAGTCGGTGGTTTATAGATTTTATAATTCAAAGAGTTGGAATTTGGCTTCTGAGTCTGCAACTCTGCCGGACTACGAAGTTGGAATCTACGTTGTGAAGTTGAAGTTGGAATCTAAGTTGTGAAGTTAAAGTTGGATTGATTATAGAGTAAAAGAGTGAGAGTCGGATACCTCAAAGTTCCAGAACTCGGAGTCGGATCATTTAGCCACTGATTGTTTAGTGTAATTTGTCGTTGCGTTGAGCAGCTATAGGGGAGTTAATATCCCCACCCCTTAAAACCAAGATTTTTGTGCCATATTGCCAATCCTAGTCGATTAATATTCATACTTTTCACGGCTGTTAAGAAGCCTCCCCCCAACTCGGAGATAATTATAGTGTTTTTAAAAAGTTGACGACATTGAACTGCACTTTTAACACAACTTGCAAAATTCGGTTGCCATTTAATCCCTATTTTTTTTTTAAATGTCTTTTCCTCATGTGATATATATGCAAATTTATTTTCTTTAACATCTCATATCATATTTTTCTGTTTATTATTTCCTTTTTGCTTACGTATAAAATTTAATTCATGAAAGTTTCTTATACTTTATTTGAAAACATTTTAAAATTAAAAGCAAAAAACGCACGAAATATAAATAATAATTGTATTTTTCAAAGAAATGCAGATATTATGATCATAAGCATAAGTGATATTATTATAAAAATACACACGTAAGTTAAACACAGCAACACGCAAAAAGGAAAAAAAAAATCCGTATTAATTTTTTTTTTTACGATTCAGAATGACCTTAAGAAGGAGGTGGTAACCCTTCAAAGTGACTCATAACTTCTTAAGTAAAACTTTAAAAAAAGAAATCGATTTTTTTTTGCATTTGTTTTTTATGGTTACAAATTTTAAAAAGAAACCTTTGCTTAATGGTTTTTAAGTTCTTCCATATTTTTTCTTTGCCCTAAAATGTTTATATTATTTATTTCAAACTCCTGCAAATACACTTCCTAAATGCTTATCAAACAGCAATTTCTCTTTTTTTTTTCACAATACTTACATTATTCCTGTATGAAAAACATGCGAAAGAAGAGGGAAAAATTACTCACATGTTGTCTTTTGTTCATTTTGACAACCCATTTTTAAGAAAGAACTCAACTTATCTGAACCACTTGAAATTGCACGACACGTTTTCGATTCTAACGCATAATTGACTTCCAGATTGAAATCTAAATCATTCTACGCCGCTTTTGCAAATCAATCTAGTTCTTTTAGGGGGAGGAGGGAAAGTAGAATGAAAAAACTATTTCTTTGTTTTTATCGTCTGCTTGAGCTTTTCACGTTTAGTCAGAAACATTTTATCTTTCGTTTTAACTGCCACCATAACGGTGCTTGCGATCTGAGCAGAAGAATATTAAGTAAAATTGAAGCAATACACGGTTATGTGTATTATACGCGAGCGCTTTGGGAGAACAAAAAAATGTCCGGAAGGAGAATTTACCCATTTTTTCCCGAGTAGAGAAAATAAATAAATAAGAACTCTTGGGGGAAGAGAAATAAGATTGAAAATGTGACACTTTAATTCCGTTGATCTGAAAATCGTTGTCAGATTGTATAAAGCTTCCATTTTCTTCTTCGATCCGCTATTCTCTTCCTAAATAAAATAAAATAAATGACAATTTTCAACTCTATTCCAATATCCTTTTGAGTGAAAGGGCCATATTCTCTGTCAGGGGAACTCGCTACTACTTGCTCTCTTCTTAGTGGAAAATGAATTCTTGAATATAATACCTGTTTAAAATTTCGTCGCTTCGAAAATGAAAGTTATAGTTTCTGTGTTCTCTCGATATTTTTGGATTGAAATATATTATATAAAAACAGGTGTGTTGGGTTTTACACTAACATCTTTTTTAATCAACCAATGAGGTTTGATTTACATAATTATTTCAGTTATGTAAAATGTAAATAGAATATCTTCAGCGTTTCGCAACTATAGCGGAGTCACCAACCGATTTTTGATTCCTTTCTCAACTTTCATCATTGATTTTAAGATTGAAGACTTATAAAAATTGATTCTAACTTCCAAAGTTCATTTCGAAAAAGAAGATCATTAAACGAAACAAAGTTCAAAATTTACTCTCCTCGTGGAAAATTTTAATTAGCGTATAAAATGGAGACTATAAATGGAAAACACCCCGTGGCTTTCAATTTTAGGAATAAATAGATTAATACTTTTTTCTTCTAAAAGGTTTTTCTTTTTTTTCTGCCCTGAAAAATCTTATGTGGCACGAAAATGTGACGTCCACACAAACAGTGTTTAGTTTATTATGTTATAATTATAACTCGTATTTTGTAAAAGAAAAAAAAAACATGAAAAATGCACTAAGAATATTGAAAAATTGTCCAAACAACAAAAACGATTTTAAAATCATGCAAAGCTCAAAACTAAAACAAAAGTATTTTCCTTTTATTAAACTATCTTTAAAAAGATTGATGCAACGGATTTTCATAAAAATTTGAAATAAGTGCTAACATTACAAAAGTGTGAATTAGAAAAGAAAATGTATTGATATTTGACTAAAATGAGTTACTATTACGTTTCCAATTATTTTAGAAGGTTTGAACAAATTTTAAATTTGTACAGAAGAATTTTATGTAAAGCGTTCGGATGCTCTTACTAGTTAACTCTGCGCAAAACAGTTACCGCATACATACCGGCCGAAATACCTATAGATAGACATGAATGCATACTTTTTGTTTTAATACTATTAATGCTTATGCTTGCTTTTTTTCTCTCATAAAAGTACAAAATAGAAGTGTAAACAATTTTAAATAATTTGGATATTAGTGAAGCACATTACTTAACTTATTAAATTTTTCAATATATTATATTTGTTAACGGAGTTGGAGTTTTTTACATTTATCTTCGCTAAAGTTTTGAATAAAAAATGTGAAATATTATTTTTTATTTTAAGAGAATTTTTAAGACCATGCCGTTTTATCTTTGTTACATAGACAACATAAAAAAAAATGACTAATCAAATTACAATTTTGATTTTGATAGTTAAGACATCATTTTATCTACACATCTAGGCGTCCAGACATCATTTCATCTAGAATATTTTGAACGTTATTTTGTATTTCAAACTTCAGTTCGTAAACGAAATCGGAATGACACATATCATCCATAACAATGTCGGAAAATACATCAGAAATTATGTAACTCAAAGGTTTGTCGAAGCAAAGTCAACTGTATCATATTTTTTCTCCCATCTTGCACAAACTTCGTATTCGTACATAATAAGTATTACTTTTCTGTGTATGAATTAGTACCATGATCACTTCAAAACATACTATACAAGTTGTCCTAGAAATATTTCCGAATCAGAGCATTTATTGCGAAAAAAAAGTAATGGAATTGGAATGGCTCTTAGCATTCCCAGAACTCATTTTGTATTCATAAGTTCTTTCTCCATCTTTCCCATCAATCTCTCTTCTTTTCGGGGGACTTTGGAATATTCCTCGCGATATATAGAATGAATTTCACTATTTTCGCCTCCTTTCTAGTGTTGTGTCGCCTAAGTTTTCCATTTCGTGTTGTTTGATTCTTTTTACTTTTCGCGAATCTTGTTCCTTTAAAAATTCAATAGAAGGAAAAAAAAAGATCGATTTTTCTTCTTTATTGATGCTTTTTGAAAAATAGAACGCATCAAAATGCAAATTAACAAAAACTATTCCCAGACATATGGGAAAGGAGTTATTGGAAAATTTTCTAGTATTTTGTCATTTATTTATAACGATTATTGATGCGCTTATTATTATTATTATTATTATTATTATTATCATTATTACCCATGTTTGCGTCTTAAAGTTTTAACACAATCTGATATTTTAGAGGTACTGTTTAAACGTATTTCTTATCCACTATCCATCCATCCATCCACTATAATATTAAAATCTGTTCGCGTCCGTCTGTCTGTCTGTCTGAAGATCGATCTTCTCGAGAACCGCTGCGAATCGAGAGTCAAACCAGATACCGATCAATTCGAAATTTTCCAAAGAAAACAATAGGACCAATCTCGTAATTGTGCGACTTTAATTAGCGGAGATATTAATTAAAACGTTAATTAACATAACGTTATTCAGGAATTTTTATTTCTTTCCTGTTGCCATTTTGCATATGAGTGAGCAAGTAAAATTCTAATAATTGTTTTAAAAGAGATTTTTTTGGCTGCTGTCCAAATCTTAAAACAACGTTTCCATCTAGAATTTTATTTTAAATTAGTTTAAAATTGGTTGCTCTATTCGGACATAGCCTTTATTTTATCGTCTGTCTTTTTTTTATTTTTTACATTCGACGTTCTTAACTCTTTTCAGCATATGAAAGTTGTTTCGTTAGCTATGTTTATTGATTCTAGTGTAAGTTTATCATTCACCGGCCTCATATTTTGTTACATTTAAGATGTGCGACTAATTATGTTTATTTTGTTGGACATTTTCCCGTCACATGGGTGAGTTTTTGAAGTGTAATAACTCTCTTTTTCCTTCCTGTTTCTTATTTTGAAATACAGTTTGTATGGTTAAAAGAACAAGTTAAATTAAGATTGTTTGGATTTCTTTAAGTGAAACAGAGTTGAACAAAAAAGATTGTTTTTAAGGATTTTAACTAAAGCTAATTTGGAATCTGATGACTTGGTATTCAATTAATGCTTATTGGTATTTATTTAATCTTAGTGCTTTAATTTCACTTAATCAACCAAAATGTGTGTGTCATTTTATGTAAAAAACTGATTGTAATTGTACTGTACATAAATATTTCAGATATAGTTTATCGGATGGAATTCATTTTAACGTGAGCACAGATTATAGTTGATAATGCATTTTCATCTTTTGTGCTAATTGAAAATTCTCATAACTTTGATAACTATCATTAACGTTAAAGAGTTTTTTGCCAAAAATATTCTCTACTGGTGTTTTGCAAACCTTGCATTATGCGTCTTTATTTACTCCTTAGCGGTTAAGAAACTGATGTCAGAGTAATGAAAAAACATCAATTGGACATCTCTTTATTTTTTTAAGTAGCCCGTGCAACGCCGGGCGCGCAGCTAGTTAATTATAATTTGCTGTTTTTTATGGGTGTTGTTATTAAAATAGGTATTAATTAATTGTTAATAATCATGAATGATATTATTAAGCAGTTAAAGACTGATTATTGATCTCTTTGGACTGTGAGCGGTCTTTCGCTTCTTTTTCAAAATTATTCTTTCACACCCAGTAGTTATGAGTCAATCAAGAACTTCAAGCAACTTATTTGCCCAGGTCACACCTCTGACTTATTAACAGAAATAAAAATTTAAAAAGGCGATTAGATTTCTGTTGCAAGTTTTGTAGCAAAAACATACATGCATTTTCCCATTTTTGTACCAATCGGTAGAGCAGAATTTTATGCTTAAGATGAAATTTATTCAGAGTTTTCAAGTTAATTAAAGCTGGCTTTAAAGCTGTTTTCAGCTCAAAATCTGAGACCATGTCGCGAGGGTGCCAATTGGTATAATATTTCATAATTCAGAAATAATAGTTTTGATTTGCTTTATAGCATGGAACATAATTATGTTTTGAAAATTAATAATTGTTTTACTGACAACTAATATAGGTCGCGTAGCAAAATATTTTCCTGCTATTTGTAGATTATTTAAAGTTAATTGTTGGCAACGTTTGGATACATTGTTCTTGAATATTAATCCGCGTTTTTCAATTTGAATTTCTTCAAATTTTAATTTATGGCTTTGGCGTGAATTCTAATTTAACTCAGTAATTATAGAAAAAATCTAATAAATGCATTTTTAATGGTGTAAAAATATGAACAAAAACATCGCCGCAGGTGGATTTAAACCTCAATAGTATTTTAAGCACTTGCATTAAATTTTTCGCGCCACAACCTGACTTGGAAATGGTTCAAGTATTTCAGAAATTCATATTACTTACCCTGTTTCTGCTTACAAACAAAGATTAATTAAGAATAAAATTTTGCAGCGCTTTTCACTTTTGTTTTTATGTGAAATAACCGTAACGCGTGGAAGTATTTTACTCACATAAAAAAGCCTGCAGCAAAATGAAAAAAAAATCTAAGTAAATAACTTTGTCTTCGCTTAAGATTCACAATTCCTAATTATTTGTCTCGTAATCCAACTGCAAAGCGGCTGCTTAGTGATTAAAAATCAAAATTTAATTACACTCTTCCATAATGACATTTTCTAGCCTATTTCAAAATAGGCGAATAGAGATTTTTCTTCCATTATAATCTTATTTGCCTCTCTGACATTCTAATTAAAGAAAACAGAATTAAATCTAATTCAAGATACAACATTAAAAGACTTG
Source organism: Uloborus diversus (assembly GCF_026930045.1). Lineage (NCBI taxonomy): Eukaryota > Metazoa > Arthropoda > Arachnida > Araneae > Uloboridae > Uloborus > Uloborus diversus. The sequence continues at coordinate 39,286,639 of NC_072734.1, forward strand.
TTTATGTCACATTCTTTACTATTGCCAGAAGCAAAAAAGTAAACAACCCATTGTACTAATGCAAACACGCTTTCACAAAACTGTTGCCAACTCTAAACTCAAAAGAATTTTTAATAAAATCTTTATTAAGTATGAATTTGGAATCCTCTTCATTAAAATGTATTTATTACGTCGTGAGGAAAACAGAGTTTTTGAAATTTCGTTTTTTCCCCCTTTCGTTCTTTTCAGATCAAATTAAATGAAAATCTGATAAGATTTTTAGCTCGCCTACTGATTTAAAGTATTAGTTTGCGAAAACGGGAGAAAAAAAAAACTTCAAAATACGGTCATATTTGGACATAATAACAGTATTTTGAAATGAGTATACAAAAGATTTGTTTTTAATTAAATTTTAGACCGTAATCTTTGCGCTTGGAATTTTTGTATTTACGGAGACAGGATAAAAATGGCTTATGAAAGGTTTTCGCAGTGGATTTTGTGAAGCAATAATTAATGAAGTATGCATCACAAAGAAGGTGCATACTGCTTCTATCTTTTATTAACTTTGCTAAGATCATGCATAAATAATGGGGAATAAACTGAAAAAAGATGCAAACAAAACACGCATTAATCATTTACAGAATTAAACATTGACTGAAACAACGGTGGAAATGTTTCAAAAGAAAAGGACTTTGAAAGAAAAATGGCGCAAGAAAAAATGAAAGAATAATAATCATTTGCGAGTAATTATAAGCTTAAACCTAAATGAAACAAAACCCCTGATTGCGTATTATGATCTTTTGAAAAGCTTTAATGGTAAAATGTCGAAAATTAACGCGGTTTTAATTGACCTTAAAAAACTGTTTGATACAGTTTGGGAAAGAGAAAAAAATATGTAATGGGGGAAAATTTCACCTCATAAAGAATTAAAACGAAATGATTCCGATTTATTTTGGGGGATTTTTAAACGTTCCTTTTTTTTTTTACAAAGTGGAACATTTTATCAGAGCAACAAGCATAAAGATTCTTTTTTATCGTCTGCTTTTAATTTTTCGGAGGGAAAACGAAAATCTGCTAATGGCTAAGACGCACTCACGTTTTTATTCTTTTTTAGAGCGCCATTTTTAATGGGAGATTACTTCGCATCTATTAAGCTGAACAAGTTACAATACGTTAATTGCTTAGTAAATATTTTTTTTTCAACTCTTTACTCCGTCGCTTAATTACGAAAATACTTAATGAGGATAAAGTTAAGAAAACGTACCACAAGAACATTTTTTTTCATTTTGTCCCCTTTCTCGTTTTGTTCCATTTTATTTTGTTAATCTTTTATTATTACGTTCGGTTGTTGTATGGGTTTAATAAATGAAGAAAAGTATATGTTTTCTGTAGCTGTTTGTTTTGGTGGAATAAAGGTATAGAGTTAAAAGGAATTTTAACAACGTTTCATTTCGTAATGCCAAACTAGTGATAAGGTAAAAAGTGTTCTTTAATTTACAAGTGTTCGAATGTCTTCGGAATGATTTTCCCGAATAGTGATGAAATCTCTCATTTTATCCAGCAAAGTTATGTGAAACAGCTGGAAATAACACTGTGAACTGTGAGGATTATTTGAACAGTTATGTTAACATTGGGAATTGAAAAAAAATGCCTAATTAAATTAAAATAGTCTAAACTAGGTATTCCGCCACTTGTATATAGATGCACTTATGTGCTACTTTTATAGGGATGCAGTAGCTTTTTTCCTTTCAATCCTTTTTACTACTAATTTTTCGTCTACATTTATGTCTAAATAAGTATGTGTCACTTTATACGTCTACATTTTGAAAAGTTAAGAGAAAACTAGAAAACGAATGGTTATATTTGAGACCTACTTCACACAGGGAAAGTCATCGCCCCTGTACTAAATTTTTGGATACGCTTTTTTGAAGTAGATGTGTTTGCGGATAGTTACATCAGACTCAAAAACTGACAAATATATTCTGCGATACTGTAAGAAATCCAGATACGTACTCATCACTGCACTTTTGACGCATATCTGTGTGTGGATGTGTACTAAAAACATTAGATTCCGAAACTCGAAAAAAAAAAAAAACTGATTTCTAAAAGAAACCCGTAAACGTACTCACCACTGTGTGCTATTGCTGCAAATGTAGTTGTGAACAGTTGTACGTCCGAATCAGTACGCCCGAAGTAGAAATTTGCAAACACATGCTATAATGGGGTAGTTTTCCAAAATTTTAAAAGTATTTTTTTCTGAAAGAGCATGCTTAAAAATATAGGATCTGACCATTTTTTAAATAATTTGTTCAAGTTTAATATTTTAAAGAAATTACTTAAATCGGTGCGCTTTCATTGTTTACGTTTCTGCCGATGATATCACAAATGATGAAAGTGTTGCCATTCACGGAGAAAAATATTTAATTCGCATCTTTGCTCACGTGTATTGGCAACGACATGGTTGATAGTAAGCGTAGAGCGCAATATTTAATTCGCTTCTTGATTATCATAACGTAAAAAAGTGGTAAAAAGATGCGCCAAATCGCACCATTTGTGACGTAATAAAGATCACACCTTGTTTTAAAAATCGGACATTTAAAAAAATTAAATAAATAAATAACTGTTGCGAAAATGAAAGTATTTTCTGTTTCCATGTTATTTTTTTTACTCATTCTATCAATTTCAGCGACAAAAAGTAGTACTTTAGACTGAAGGAAACAACCCCATTGTGTAAGAAATACAAAAGCACTAATACTAATAAAGCTACTGTGCCATATTGAAACAGATGTATGTGCAAACAGTTAGCAACAGAAGCGCACAGTAAAAAACGTACGATGTGATTGTGTACCTATAAACTATAAGAGATAGACAATTACCATCTGAAAATGAAACTTTTTTTTTACTAATGGAAAATGAAGTTCCGGAGAGGAAATTTGCTCAGCAAAGTCATACGAAGATATTATCGTCAACTTAGGCAAAGGTAGGATATGAGCCAAAATCGAGGCAAGGATTTAACCTTGTGTTGCCTTAAACTGAAATAAATTTTGGTACTTCTGCAACACAAAGTTATGTTTATAATGTCAACCGGACTTTCACAAAAAAAAAAAAAAAAAAGAACTTTGACAACTTGAATTCAAATTATGTTTTTCGCAATCACGAGTGTGTGTGTAAGTAGGCGTGCGTGTTTTTGTGAGTGTGTATGGGGGGTATGTGTACGTGTGTGTGTTAATAGTTGTGTGTTTGTGCGTGTGGGGGTATGTTTATGTGTAAGTAGTTGTGTGTATGTGTAGGTGCATGTGTATGTGTTTGTTAGTGTGCGTGTATGTGTGTGCGTATGAATGTGTGTAGGCCGAGGGTGGTGCTGCAGAGGGAGGCGGGGGGAAAATAAAATCATAGGAATTCAAAACTGTCAAGTGAGAACAATAAGCAATCGTGATTGCTCAAAAAAAAAGAGTGTTTCACTAAATAAATTTTCATTAGGTAATACACTAGCAAGACCGAAGACTCATTTTCGTTTTTATAGATATATTACTGTTGATCTGAGGTGACATTATGCTATTAATAAAAATTGACCACAAATGATCCTGATTTTTATATGCAAGAAAGTAAAAAAATTAGTTTATAAAGAAGGAAATGTGTTGTCGTTTTCCAAAATTTGCTACAAAAGTATTGCTTGGTTTTTATTCAGGCATGCCTTCTTCCTTATTTTTTCTCAAAAATTGATATTTTGAAACATTCATTTTATTTCGGATCACTTCAAAGCACAAAAAATGACATATATGAAAAATTCTTCCACCCAAATTTACATCTTTATTTTAACTTTTCAATATATATTTTCTCATTCCTTTCAATCATTCTATTTGAATGAAAAAATTTCTTTTGGCATATACATCTGAATAAAACAAAATGTAAAGGAACCGTAACCAGGAATAACAGATTATACATACATGCATATAAAACAATAACTTCAACTGAAATAGGGAATTGAAAAATAAGAAATTTCTGCATTGTAACTGAAAATTGGAAGGAAAAAATAGTTTTTTTAAGGAAGAATTGTATGATGCAAATGCTACATCAGGACGAAACGAGCTGGTGTACAATTTATAGCAAAAGCAAGTGGATTCTTTTTTTTTCTTTCAAAAATACGTAAGGACGCATAATTCATGAATATATATTTTCTTTTCAATTTTTAGATGATGCCACTCCGTCAATATTCTACGTCGTATTTTCTTCTATGAAAACAAAACTAGAGTTTCGTATTCGATGTTATCTTATTTTCGACCCCATCGAAAATATTCTGCATTTTGATTGGTTGACAGATCGAATGAGTTAACATATATGGGATCAGCAACCAGTTTGTATTGGTAGTTTGCTGCTGTTTCATGTTGTTTGCGGGCGTGCTTCTAATAATCAAGGAATACTTAACGTTAAAATATGTATACATAATTGGTAAAATATAAGTTTTGATGCAAGGATGTATTATGTGGGCATGTAAACGGCAGTATCTGCAGAAATTAGTTTTCGAGACATTTGAAGAAATGTGTGTTGGATTCAGAACTAACAATAGTGAAATGTTGGAAATAGACGTCTTTTTTCGCGGTAACCAAATAAGCAAGCTTCTTTATCTTTACTAATAATAAAGCTCAAAGTCTCTCTGTCTGGATGTCTGGAACTCTGTGACGCGCATAGCGCTTAAACCGTTTGGCCTATTTTCTCGAAATTTGGCACAGAATTAGTTTGTAGCATGAGAGTGTGCACCTCGAAGCAATTTTTCCGAAATTCAATTTTGTTCTTTTTCTATTCTAATTTTAAAAACATTTTACCCAGCAAATTATCATAACGTGGAGGAGTAAATTACGAAATTGTCATAACGTGCAGCCGTAGCATGGGCGAGGCATTTAACATAGCCATTGGCGAGAAATGCATCATCCATTTTTTTGTAGGTATATAACCGAACTAAATGACCTTTCAATGTTCAACTACGGGTAAAACCGCGCGGGTACCACTAGTGTACAGTAAATCTAACGTAAACAGGTGACAAAACTGTAAGAAAATGAAAAATTTGCGGTTACTGCCTTTTACCTGCCTACGGTAGTATTGCCTTGAATGGTTGTTCTTCCACGTCACTGAAATATAAATAAATAAATAAACTTACAAAACGTATTCATGTTTAATATTTTAGCGATAACCCATCAATTATATTTGCTAAAATAGTTATCTATAAGCCTAAATAATTGCATTCATACCTATTCTTTACACAGATCAATGCCTGGTAGTTGTATCCAGGCCAGCGGAGTCGGAGTCGAACTCATTTTGGGATAAAGGATTCGGAGTCTAGTGTCGAAGAGTCGGTTTTGATCATTTTCCCTCAAAGTCCGCAGTTCTACCAGTTCTTGCGAAGTCAGAGTCGGACTGATTTTGGGGTAAAAAAGTTGGAGTCGAAGGATCTAATATTTCCGGAGTTGGAGCTGGAGTCGGGAGGATAACGACAAGACTACGCAGCCCTGTTTGAAACTTTTTAACTTTAGTAAATGGAAAACGAATTCATTTTCAACTAAAACCTAATCATGTTTATGTAGCCATTTAAATACAAGGGCATTTTATTTTTAACTATTCAGCATAGAATATGAACGATTGACAAATGAGGCAGTGAGAAGCAAAGGGATGTAAGTTGACAATTTAAAGTTTCAAGTAAATCGCGTTTAAGTTCAGATCCTAGGTAAGCTTTCATTAAAAACGTTTTCTAAATCATGCTGTACATCTAGCATCACCTACTAGAGCTACTAGTTCCATTTCTCGCCCCAAAGCAGAGGAGAGATTCTCCTATCGTTTGTACTGGTTGTCTCGAAATTTTTAATTTTGCCACTTACATCCCTTTGCTTCTCACTGCCTCAAATGTAGCTTTTAAACTTTCGTTGAATAATAAATTCGTTTTTACTCGTAGCTGATGTCTTCTTAGACAAGCGTGACTTTTTATGTTTTGAAAAAAAAAATACTTTTTATCAATAACCTATGTCTTTTTGTCGCTACTTCAAGTTAATTTTCATTAAAAAAAAACTTAGTCTAATATTTTGACTACCTTCTTAAATAAAAGACCAAAACGAAAAGGTGTTCTTTTAGAACCTTTTTACTTCAGCACATGCTGCTGCATAATGTGAAAAAGAAAGAGTCGGAGACAAAGAGAAAAGGACAGAACCATTTAACAAATGATCAAATGACACGAAAAAACTGGCGAACAATAGTAGCATTTGGACGATCAATTACGAGTCTATTTAAAATTTTCCTTTCAAGGTCACAGTGACACTTACCACTCTGTACTTCCATTAACTTACCCGTAAGTTGATTCAATTTGTAGTCGCGTGCAATAACACGATGGAATGTGAAGCTCTTAATTTTGTGACGCTAAGCCTTTGCTTGGAATTGGTTTGAAATGCATTTGACTGACATCTGTAGGAATGGAGCCGAAGAGCTGTTTCGACACAGGTCAATCATTCCAAAGTTTGTTTTAGCGAATTTTTTCTCAACTGCGATGTGGCATTGCCATCATCTCTATTTCTTGTTGATGTAATGTGTTATCGCGTTGACACACGTTGTGTGTTTCACATCTGTTGTCAATAAAAGTTGATTGATTGTTGTAATCAAACTCGTGTTTCGACAAAGATTATAAAAGTATTTTATAAGATGTGTTGCGAAAGTCCAGATGTTTGTAAAATATTTAAAAATAGTTATACTTGTTCCTCTGCCAGAATTACTGATAATTCTACAATAATCATCTACAATAATCCAATTTGACAATATATTTGGAGATGAATGTTTTAATTTAGAATTTTATTTCACTCTCTTTCATATCTTAAAAATGTGTTCTATGGTAGAGATCTTGGATCTTATTTTCACCATTTTCAAAACTTGGCAATCGGCATCTACATAACATTTATGGAATCTTACGGAAATTTGAAAATTACTAATTATTTCTTAGAAATTAAATCAGTTTGAGATGTTGGTGGATAAAAGTTCAGATCATTTTCCCAATTCCGTTTCTGTGTTTGCTTGAATGTTTCAATTCTTCCTTCATTCTTTTGTGAAAAGTATTCCATCCTATTCGAGAAAACCAAAGCGATTACTTTACTGGCAAAATAATCATTAGCAGAATAATGCTACCTCCCTGCCGAAAGAACAAAAATGGAACAATCCATAACCAGTGCGAGGCCGTTCGGAGATGGAATGCGTAACGCGGTCCTTTTCTGCGTATCCACATGAATATTTCAATTCCCCTTTCCAAGTTACGAGTACATCGAAAATGGCAGAAAATTTATTGCTGATGTAAACGGTGTTCCTTTGTATTGAACCAGGGTTGGGAAAACGCGTGTTTCAAAATGAATTCATGGGGTAAAATGGCATTTTGCAAAATGGAATGTTTGCATTTCCTGTGGTCTGTTGTTTAGAATTGGTAGCAAAGTTATTTGTGGAGATCTTGTAGAGGAATAGATAGGGTTTAGAGCATTAATAATAATTCGCAAAGGGTTTGCTGATTCTGAAAATTGATCGGTGGAGAATTTTGATCCCACGCCTGTCTTGAGCCGCTCAGTCTAACTTTCAATCAGAAAGGATTGATTATAATCAGCAATAAAATAGAAAATGAATGAAAATACATTATCTGGAATTGAATGTAATGTACGTATGTCTATGGTCTAATTAGCCCTGACATTTTGAATTTTTGGCAATTTTCAAATGAAAGGAAAGACTAAAAACCCCACCTCTGAAATGGACAAATACAATTGTTTTGATTAACATTATGATTCATTGGCCAGTATATACGTGGTACACGGATAAACATAGCAGCATATAGAAAGAAAGTGATTAATTGTACGTTATAATTTTGCGTAAAATGAGATTGTTTTGAAAAATACTAAACTCTAATAATGTATGAATTCAATAACCGCATAAAAAAAGTAATGCCAAAAAAAAGTACAACTATGCAAATATAAATCTAATGTAAATTATATTTACAAGTGCGAACTATATAGAGGAAAGGGACGTGAGACCGTAAGAGTTTAAAACAGCAGTTCGCAACTTTTTCCCCCTTTTGGGCGGGATAACTATTTCACACGGGCCGCAGCATGAACATTAGGATATTAATTAGGGCTTACTCAATAATGCAAAAGGCTTGGATGTTCTTGATCGGAATAGCATCTCTCATGATCATGTCCTTGTGATTCGGATTCCATTTTAAGCTGCGTTTCCCTCAATGATCAACGAGCGCATTTCATGCTTGATCTGCTTAGCCAAATATAGATACAGTGAAACCTGTGTAAGTTGACCACTTGCGGTGCACTACTTTAGTGGTCAACTTAAACAGGTGGTCAACTTACAAAGGTTGATTTAAATGACAAGGACTAACTCCGTTCCTGAAAAAGGCGGTCAACTTAGACAGGTGGTCAACTTCACAGGTTTTACTGTACGCATTAAGGTAGGCGAAGTACTAAAAATATCAAAACAAAACATAATTAAAAATTTTAAAAAATAAGTACAGGAAAACATATATATATAAGAGAGGCATAAGAGAAATAATTTACATAGATGGAGAGTTGTAAATATGAAAATATCAAGACGTAAAAATCGTATCATCACATACAATTCAGGACAGTAAAGGAAAAAAATGTAAAAGTTTCAATAAGAAACATATAAGACAAATGTTGGCCAAAATACATATACATATCTATATTGAAATACACCGCCAGCTCAGTCATTTCCAGCCGAGGACTGCAGTTTCGTGCTTATTAGCACTCATCAGCCCGGCATAGGAAAGTTACTGAGCTGGAGATGGAAAACCTCTTTAGGAAGCCAAGAGTGCCAAACAAACTGGTAGCAATACAGAATTAGCACTGACCAAACGAGTGACCGAAGCAATGGTTCGGTTCAACTCGTCCCTTTGCTATAGGGCACTTAGCCCTTGCTATAAGGGCTGCTTAGCCCTTGCTATAAGGCGGTAACTTACTGAATATATCTATATTCTTGAAAACCTAGAAAAGGTAGGAAGGAAAAGAAAAATGACTGTATTAAAAGTGACAAAATTTTGCAAATAAAATGTTTGGCAGTTTTAGATCAATGAACTATGTGCGCATTTTAAATATTTTAAAAAAGATATCTAAAGCAACACACAGTGAAAACATAAAACGATAAAAAGATAACTGTGTAAAGACAAAAATAAAATATTAGTAAACGGTATCCAACAGCACACTTTTTAATATACTTTTAATTACGGGACTGAACAAAAAGTTTTGTCGATAATTTTAAACTTGATTCTGTTAAGATTATTTTCGGTTTATTTTATCTTCATCATTCAATATCACATGTCCTTAGCCTTACTCGCTAGATGGCGTTGAATCGAAAATCGTTTAACTGGAATAAGATGAGCGGGGGAAATATGAAGGGGGGCAGGAAGGAATGGAGATAATTTGGCGAAATAGAAAATGATGAATCACGTGTCAACCAATAGGAGAACAGAATTTGCTCTATCGAATGACGTTTTTTAAAAGAACCATTAATCAAACAAATACGGTGTTTATAGAAAATAAGAACGCGATGTACATGTAGCTACATTCGGATACAGTGGAGCTGTGCCAACATTTCTTTAACTTTTTGATGAATTTCTTTATTTGGAAGTAGGGGAGAAACACACCCATCGCAATGTCGGATTCTTTAATTTTTCAGCTATAAATGATGGATTTTGAATTTTGACCATTTTTAAGCGGGAAATGATCTTAGATGATGTATGTTTAAATGATATATTATTTCGAGGGTAATGAAAACGTGTGGAAGTTTTCTTCAAGTTTTATAAATTTACATGACACGCAGACAAAACATCATTAAAATCAAAATTTTGGGGAAAAAGAGAAATGCAAAAACAGCAGTTTCACCAGTACTACGAACTGTTTTCGTGAAAGATGGCAACATCGATGCATGAATATATGTATACCTTTGTGCGATATAGCGAAAAACTTTTAAAATAATAATAATAATGCTTAAATGTCAATAAAAATTGCATCCACCTTGTTTTGGAGAGGAAAGGAGGAAAGAAAAAATCTTTTTTAATAGAAAGGAAATGAGCTTGTGTTCAAAAACACTAAAACATTTGATAACTTTTTTTTCATTATTTGCATAGAAAAAGATTTTCCAACTTGTCACGAAGTTCCTATTTCTAAATGTTTTCGTTGTTTTGAGTTTTTTTAAGTATTAGTGTGTTTAAACTTGCAATATAGAGCGGTTTTTTTTTTCTTGAGATTTTCTTGTTAATTGCAGATATTTTTTAGTTCTTATCAACGAAGACAAACCGTTTAAAGTTTTTAGTTATAATCTTTGCGCAGCAACTGCTTTCGAAAAATCTTGTGGAAACACGATTTTTCGAACGAAAAACTTTTTATTTCTGTCTTAGCACAATTGAAGTATCATTTTTAGTTTCAGATTGTTGATTCGCATTGAAAATTTGAAGATTGATTGCGATCGTCTGATATAGCATCCATTCTTTCACTTGGCATCACTATCGGCAGACGCTTTTACCCCGAAAATTTTGTCGCTCAGTTGATGCAAAATGTTGCGTCACCATTACAGTAACCACATTATAGTAATGAGTTTATTAACAAATTTTTGACACAAATGAACAGTTTTTAATAAGACATTAATTCGGCCATAAATTATAAATAACGCTTATTGAATTCTAATAGTTCGAAACAACGTAATTTACGAGTGAGATAAGATTATCATTGTGACTCCTCCTTAGCCATTTAAAAAATCGTCATGCGAAGCCTAAACCAACACTGCACCCCACGTGGCTCCAAATTACGTGCCCAATTGCCTTCTATGGCTGCCTAATGTGGTTCTTCAGCTGCAGGTTCTTTTCAGCTGATCACACATTGCAGCGACATAGTTGCATTTGATTTAGGGACACCTGCAGATGAATCGCCGTTACGTCACACACCTCGGCAATGCTTCTGATCTAAGCTTGTTGTCACGACCGACGAAAGTGGTCGCATTGTTTTCGAGACTCTCTCCTACTGTTTGACTGACTCCGTGCCGCGCATCTCACCTTTCTCGGGCAAACGATTTTTTTTATTTTATTTACTTTTTTTGATTGCATAATAAATGCTCGGCGAAAGTGATTGAAAATTAATGAAAAGAAAAAAAAACTTGAAAAAAAAATGTGCTTGTTTAGCTTCTGATTTTTTAGAAAAAGAGAAAATCAGTTGGAACAATGTGATGAAATATTCATCCAAGATTTTAGCTGCAGATAGTATATAAGCCAACGAAACCACAGATACGAATACGATAATAAGAAAATCAAGCGAGATATTTCTTGTAAATAGCTTAAAAGGACCGACGAGACCTTTGATATCAAAATCATATAGACAAAGCAAACACGAATTGCTTTTTCGCATAATCTGATTACAATATTGAAAATTTTTCTTGATTTGCGACTGATAATATGTAGTTGTACACGTTTAAAGGAGTGGTTCAAACCCTTATTATTAACATAAGCGGGCTGTTCAATTGAGTGAGAAAATATAATTCATTACTGTGCGGGGTTAAACTGGATCAATAACCTATAATTATTAATTATTAATAATTATTGGTGATTGTAAAAAAAAAAAACTAAAAATGGAATACAGTAGAACATCATTATTTCGGACTATTAGTGGATCCACATCGACTGTATTCATAAAAGTACAGTAAACCCTCATTAATCCGGACCTTTTAAAATGGGACTTCGCTTAATCTGGACTATTATTGATTCAGATCACCTGGATCCTTTATTAATCCATATTAATGAGGTTTTACTGTGCGAGTTAAAAAAAAGCCTGTAAATTGAGAAAAGGTACCTAAACAAACTAATATAAACAGTAAAAAATTTATTTTAAATTGAACAGAATGAAATATAAAACTGTAGAAGTGAAAATTTCAAAAATACCTTACAAAAATACTAGATACGGTTTACAAAAATACATTAAATGCGCTACCTCGCCTTTTATCTATACAGTATGTACATCGAAATGGCTGTCCGGATTAAGTGAAGTCGGATTACCTAGGTTTCGGATAAATGAAGGTTTACTGTTTCTACGAAATAGAATATCAATAATCATGTGTAGTTTGTTTTGTACGTCTTTAAGTTTTTCTCTAAATATATATAAGTAAATAATAATCCCCTCCTCAAGCTTCGAAATACTTGACCGCTATAGTAATTGACGTAGGGGTTGGTAGGATCTGTTACGTCTTTGTCATCATGCATGTATAAAAGGGACTTGGATGTGGGCAAATTCATCAGCTTCTTCGACTTCATCATGATTTTCTTAAAATACTAGAAAATCGCCCGTCAAGGAATGACGCGTGAAAATTGCTTCTACAGTTGAACGAAGCAATTGCCTGTTTGGTGATATTTTGATGGTTGAAATTTTAAGCGTAACTCCAGTGGATTAACCCTTAACTCCAGCAGATATCATTCATTGTTGACCCCTTTTTCGGATCTGCATTCCCCCAAAATGACAGACAAAGTCTTTCCATTAAAACAGTTAAGATACTGACTGAATCCAGTTCAGCCTCGTCAAAATAAAACATTTCCCTGCGTGTCAAACATTACTGAAAAATATTATCAAATTACCATGTCGTGAAGCGAGTTTCAGTGTTGAGGACATCAGGAGCGTTACTCGATCATTCGCTATTATACATTTATAAGGATAAGGATGGAAGATTGTGTTTGTTGTGTTTTATATTATTTGTGTTTAGAACATCACGCACACGCGCACATAGATATGTATGTATGTATGTGTCTGTGCGTGTGTGTTTGTGTTTAATGTCTGTGTATTTCATAAAAGCTCAACCATCAGAAGCTAATCAATGTTCGTTTGTATTTGCAAATGTAATAATTGGAAAATGTATTTCAATCATTGCCAGGAAGTATTTCCAAAGAAAATAATACTGATTCATTGCTTCTGCAAACATTTAGATCATTGAGTGCATGATTAGCGCTCCCCCGAATGCATCGTCCAACCTCAAATATTTGAAAAACTGATTGTTTTGCAAAAAAAAAAAAAAAATCTAGTTTTTAAATGTTAGTGATGTTACGTTTCCTGTTTCTAACTTCAATTCATTCACAGAGAGAAAAAAAACCATCAAACAAACTCCCTTATTAATATAGAAATTGACAAATGACATCATCCAGTCCATAAAAAATACGTTGAGTACCAAACTCTCCCCTCACATTATTGTCAGGGGATTCAGGATGAATGGTGATTAGAAACTGTAAAGATAGGGAAAGACTACTTGTATTAGATGGTCGGTGCATTAAATATCCCCCTCCCCCACTTCTCCCATATTCGCGCCCTTGGAACAAAGTAGAACAAGGAGTGAGTCACTGAAACGTATAACATCCCCTCCTTCCATTTTGTTTTCTCTGTATGGATTCATCACTTTTGTAGGTCTATAGCCGGTCGTATATATTTTTCTTTTTTTGAGCTTCTTTGGACCTGATTTATTGTGGTAAATTAACTTTTTTTTTTTTGGAGGGGGAACGGAAGAGGGGTAGAATAAGGGGAGTGCTATTGGATTTGTTCGGTTACAAATCACTTAGGAAATAAGGTCTTCTGTTTGATCATGTTTTTTACTAACACATTTTGAAACATGCGTTTGAAAATTGTTGGCAAGAAATTATTTTCTTGTAAATTGACTTATTGATGGAAAAGCTGTAGCATTTTTTCTCTCTCTCTCTCTCTTTAAGCATTTAAAAAATAATTCATGTCAATTTTAGTGTTTGTTTTTAAATACCAAGTAGGAACAACCGTAATCGGACTTATGTTTCAGGGAGGTTTTTTTTTTTTTCAACACAATTCTCGCGAAATCTATATAATGGATAAATTCAATTTTATTCGTATATTCTATAAGTTTTTGTAACAGTAGGTTGTTTAAGTTAGGGGATGCTACACTAAGGACATCAATATGAGTAAATCTAAAAGGTGACGTATCTATTCAATGAAAAAAGTAGTGATAAGAAAGTATCCATTTGAAAGTAGTGAAGATTTTTAAAAGTATCCATTTCATAACTTCACCCCTGTTGAATATTTAGAGCCTTTTTAATAAATCAAGGGAAAAAAAGAGAAGAAGAAAATAGATGCATGCACTGTTGCGCGCGCATTTGAAGAAAAAAAATATTATTAATATTCATTTATATATTTCTTTCTTTATTTATTTTTTGAAATTTAAAAAATGGGTAAAATATAGAGTTTGGTACTTCTAAATTTAAAGAATTATGATATTTAGCGTCAGGTATTCAAAATATCAGTGAAATTAAGGGTTTGTAAGAAATGATGTTCACAATAATTACAACGAAAATAAATACTGCAGATAAAGAAGAAGTTCGTACAATTCGTCAATAATAATAATAATTTAATTTTTAAACGAAATTAAAAAATAAATAAAAAAATAAAAATTAATCAGCAATTATAATTTTTTAAGCAGAAAAAGTATATAAGGAAAAACATAGTTTGCAAAAAGTTTTGAAAATTTTTGGAAGAGGTTTAAACCTTAAAAACAAACCCCTTAAGTACGTCCCTGTAAATAGGATATTAATGTAAAAATAAGAAATAATGTTGATAAAAGACAAATAATTTTTAAAATAATTTCATTAAATGTGAACAAACACTACAAAGTTAATTTAAAACTTTTGCTGCTTTTTTTTTTTTTTTTTTGCATTCTTATGTATTTTTTTTTAAATAAATAATTTCGAAATTTAAAACAAAGCATTTTGTCATCATAATAGCATGGTTTTTAACCATTTATAGAAAGAAAATGTAGCTCGAAGCGTGTATATAACTGAACAGTTAAATATATATAAAACATATTCGGTCTTAAAAGAAACGTTAGATGCAAGACTTTCTTTTCTCGAAGTTACTTTTGTGGATTTAAGTAAAAATATATTTCCTGCATCGCTATCATTTTCCTTCTTGTTCTGCTGCACAAACATTTTGTTTAAAGTTTTCTGAAGCGTCTATTTTGTTTCCGTCGTATTTCATATAAAATGTTTTATCGAGAAAAGCTGAAATAAATTAACAGCAGCTGAGAAAACTAAGCAATAATAACAGGAAACGTGCTAGCTTTTGTCAGAAGTTCACGAGAAGAATTTTGCCTTGTTAAAAGGTTACGCATTGGTTTGAAGCGCATCTAAATGTAAATTTCGTTTTCATTTACTTTAAGATAGTTAAATCTGCAAAAATATTACATTAATGGTTTAAATAAAGTTTATTTCATCAAAATAAGCGAAGTTTAGAAGCAAAATTTGAATAAGGCTAATTTTATGATGTTGTATGTTACTTTTTTTTAGGCTAATGGTTTTAATCGGACGTATTTCTTATAATGTACACAAAAGAATATTAATGTTTTCGTGAACACAAAAAAATGTAAGAAATTTGTTAATTTATTGTTATTAGGTTTGGAATTTATTTTGAAAATTTTCTCGTTTTAAAGTGAAAATATTTTAAAGCTTTGCCTAATTTAATAGAATGAATTTTCTGATTTTTTTTTTTTTTAATTTCAGAATGTTTAAAAATCTCCAGTTGCTGTGTAGTTAATTTTGTACGAACAGTGTTGTATAATTTTCATATTAAAACTACTTTATCGCATATTAAACATACTTTTTCACGTAAATCGTACAATGAACAAGTTTAAAGGGTAGGAAATGATGATTAAAATATGTTTTATAACGTTTGAAAATCAGTTTCTTTCTTTATTGCTAACTCTCCTTTAGTTCTAATTGTATCATAAAGATCATTTAAGTTTAGAATCTCTTTAAGTTTCATTGCAGAATTACGAACGTTGTGCAAAATAAAAAAAAAAGAAAACAACATCTGTATGCAATTTGTATTTTGCAACGATTTAGAACGATTTAAACATTAATTTTAATGAGAGCAATTAGAAACATTTTGTGAAAAATAAAAAACGAACAATTGTTACATATTCATCTAAATTTCAACACATGTAGTGTATCTTAGTTTTTTTATAGTTCATATTAGGTTTGTATCATTGTTATTATTTTTCTATTTTTATGTAAATTATGTTGATGCAAATAAATAAATAAATAACAAATAAAGTCTAAAACTTGAAAACAAGCACCAGATTTGCGATTTGAAAGTCATTTTCTCATCCAAACGGAACGCATGGTCCAAGAAACAATTATTTTCTAGAGATGCACCGAATACGGAACATCTGATTAAGAATTTTTAACTAATTTTACTTTTTTAAAATTTCAAATGGAAAATGTTTATCTATTTTTTGTCATTTTTGAAATATGCTTTTCCATTTAATATCCTAAATCTATCTACATTAAAAGTATCGATATTAATGTAAAATAAATTTTAAAAAAAATAATAAATAAATAAACTTTTCAAAGAAAGAGCAAATTAATAACAATAAACTACTAATTTGGTTTGTTTTTGTCTGAAACTCTGCATTGATTATTAGACTCTTTTTGACATATGTTTGACAACTGACAAATATAGTAACCTGCTATGTTATAAATGATATTGTAGGACGCCTAATAACCTTTCATCTTAATTTACGGTTTTAATGATTAATTTAATTCAATCTTTTTTTCAACAATATTTATTATTTCATATGTTATAAATCTTCGGAAATCAAAATGCTACTAAATTTAATATCGAATCGGGTGGTTTCCTTCAGTCAAAAGTATCACTTTTAGTCATTGAAATGGATAGAATGAACAAAAGAAAAAAAAAAACATGGACCCAGAAAATACTTTCATTTTCCCAACAGTTTTTTTTTTTTAATTAATTTTTTTAAATGTCAGAGTTTTCAAACAAGGCGTGGTTTTTATGACGTCACAAATGATGCACTTTACCTGCATCTTTCTACTACATTTCCACGTTATGATAATCAAGCAGCGAATTAAAATTACGCGCTACACATGCTACCAACCATATCGTTGTCAATACACGTGAGTAAAGATGCGAATTAAATATTTTGAACCGTGAATGGCAACATTGAATGGCATTTCATCATTTGTGATGTCTTCGGCAGAAGCGTTAAACGATAAAAGAGCACCTATTTAAGTATTTTTTTTTTAATATTAAACTTGAAGAAATTATTTTAAAAATGGTCAGATTCTATGTTTTTGAGCATGCTCTTTCCGAAAAAAATACTTTTACAATTTTCCAGATTTTTTTCCAACTGCTTATTTTAATAACTAACAGTTAACTGCCTTTACATTTTTAAGATTTTTTTTTCTTGTTACTGTTTCATATTTAAATGAGTTTGTTATAGTAAAGTTAGGTAGTGTAATTTGCCATAACATTTAAGAAAAATTAAAAAACATCATTGTTTAAATTTTACCTCCGAGTCTTTTCTCTTAAATCAAAAATTATTTTATTAGTTGTTCTGAGGAACTATGCTATAATATTCATTCATTATGGGAAAAAAAAATATTTTCCCAACGCATGTTTGTTAGGAATAAAAGGAATAAAGTGAAGTCATTGTACGGACATGCGGGCAGTTCACACAAAAAGTAACAAATAATAATATTAATCTTTGATATGCGGGAACAACCGATAAATAGTGTAAGAGTAGGGGAAGCTGCTGTACCCACGGACGGTTGTACCTACGGACGTTGGTCGGGAAATTTCGGGTATCGTCGAGAGAAATCCTATTTCGGGTTCAACGTGTGTGTCACAGCCCTCTGCCGTACCCCAGGAAGTTTCAACGCCATCCAATGAACATTTAAGATTCTATCACATTTTTTTGGTTCTAGTAGGGTCTAAGTAAAAAAAAAAAAAAACATGAGCAATTTCTTTTTTTTTTCGTCCGTCGTGGATTGTATTATTCATTTTTGTTGTAGGTATCATGATTCCCTATATTTGAAGGTTTTGTTTCTGATTTTTAATGTTGTAAAACTGTGGTCCTTTCGATGTGACTGCCTTTCAAAACCAAAATGGCATACCTTTGTACCCAAGGACACACAACCATGTGTACCCACGGACAGCAATTTTTAGTCTCCTTGGGTCACATATGAGTCTTCTTACAATATGAAGTACCTCAAAATAATGCCTTGTCATCAACGTCCGAAATTTGCTTTCAACAATGATGATGAATTTGAAGTAGGGCTTGAAGTTATAGTGTTGAAGTAACCCCCACCTGTTGTAGGATCTACAGGCCGTCAATCCGACCTGTTTTCATTTGAAGTCAACTTTGCTAGATTTTTGTTTGTTTAATCTAAACTGAGTTTTTTGTGGTGGGTTAATTTTGATTAAAGTTTTCAATATGCATATAAATTGAAGTTATTATGTAGATACATAGAGAGCCATACTATCATGAATCTAATTATTTTTTTGTTCAAAAACATATTAATTATTCATAACATCATTAAAACTCTTAAGACTAATAACTTTTTTAAAGAGTTTACTGATGTTAAAGATTAAGGAAAATTAGAAAAAGGGAAAAAGCTTCGATTAATTTTCAAAGCTTAATTTGCACTGGAGATTTTATTTAATGTTATTTTCAATGGATGTTTGAAGTATTTCAGTATAAAATGGCTTTTGAAAATGTATTGAGTATAATTGAATTTCTCAGACCTATTTATATATTATTTTTTATATGTCCATGGGTACAAAGGCACCTGTCCGCGGGGGTGAACGGATTGTTGTACCCACGGACGAAAAAGATGGTTTTTAAGAAATGTTTTTTTTTCTTTGAGGTTGAAAGCTTTGAGATTTTCACCTGACAAAAATTGCCAAATTAGATGAAAAGTTGTATATTCTGCCAGATTTTTTTTTTCAATCGATTATTTATACCCAGAGACCAGTAAAAGTTGAAACGAAAATTTTGTCCGTGGGTACAGCAGCTTCCCCTATTAAATTGTCATGTTTGACGAAAGTACATTTTCGTTAGCTTTTAAATTGAGTTACTTCAATTAAATCAATGAATTTTATAAGAATCAGAGGAAATTTTTTTACAAATATTTATTTTATCACTTAAATTGATTAAAAAAATATTTTACGGAGGTACTCGAATAGAAATGTAGTCAATACATCGAGTTCAGAGAAATGAGTCATTCATATGTTTAACAATCCAAATGAATGCAAAAAAAAAAAAAAAAAGTGTATATAGACATATTTTGTTTACACAAGCTAAGATTTTTGAAGTCTTTTCTAACGTAAAAAATAATAATATCTGCTAATGCAATTGATTAGACATTTTAAATGAAGGGTAGAAAGAAAACAGAAATTTAACAGCAAGCATAAAACGACTACAAAGTAATTCTAACTCGGATGTAGCTTACATTTCCGATTTTTGAATACTTTCAAGTAGTTTCTTATAAAAAGTTTTCTAGAATAGACATTTTTAACCTCTTTTCCAAAATGTTGGAACAGTCCTTGAGGATTTTATTTGCATGCAGTAAAAACATTCATTACGTAAAAAATTAGAATAATAACATTTCATACGAAATTTATTGCCGGAACATTGTGATTACTTCTCAGTATTTATTGACTTGTGTTGTGTAATCACAATTATCCCTTAAATATTATAAAACACTAAAAATCTTACAATTAACTTATGTAACAATTCTTAATCACCAAGTTTTATTTTTGTAATACATATATGTTATTGTGAAAGTCTGAAATATTTTAAACTTCTACATTCTCTAGGGAATATCAACATTGATACACCAAAGTCATTGGCGTAAGAACGAATATTTATGGCAAACTGCAAGTAAATCGAAAATCTCCGAGGACAAAAGAGGTTGGGAAACGCTCTTTTAGAACATTTTAAGCAATAGAAAACGATACGTGAAATTTTTTTTGTATCTATGATGCACGATTACATGGTTTATTAAAAATCGTATGAGTATAGAATAAATTAAATTCTTACATTAAATTCTTTACTTCCGTATCTTTTGTATAATCAAATGACTTCAAAATGGTACATGAGTATCATCAAATAATTTTTTATATTATTTGACAAAAAATAAGGGAAGACATTTTTAAAAGATGTGTCGTAATTACTTATTCAAATGAATTTTTAATTAGTAAGCATTTAAAATTTTCACTCTTTAGAATATCAATATATTGGAAGGAACAAAAATTAAATGAATGTACTTCCACTTTGAAGCTGAGTTTCTTAATATTACTTACTAAATTTAATTATTAAGTAATATTAAGAAACTCAGCTTCAATAATTTAATTTACATGCTTGTGCAATGTAAATTGTCCGAGTCACAGGAAAATGCCTTTTTCCACATTTTCCAGACGTGGAATTTTTTTTCTTAATTTCTGCGCAAATACCATCACGATTTTCGCATATGTATTTGGGTCATTTCGCTAAAAAATAAAAAAATATGAAACCTCATTGACATTTTATCTCTGTGGAAATGACGTGTTTTTATTAGGTCATAAAAAATACGGCTTCATTATAAAACGCTGGTAAATATTTTTCGTCCGATAAGAAAGGAGGAAATGTATTTTCACTGACTGGAGGTGGCCGCCATCTTTGCCATTTGCGAGATCTCGGAAAACTCATTTTTGTACGAGTCTTTTCTATGAGACAGCTGGCAACGGCATTTCGCGAGAGTTATTCTAATCGTAAAATCTTATTATTCGTCTTAAACTTAAAACTTTTATTTATTATCAGATCTTACTTCATCGTTTATAACTTTTGCTTTAGTATAATGAAAGCAATTAAACTTAGATGGTTGCCCTTTTCTTCAAGAAAAAGAATACATCATTTGTAACTGAAAAAATGTCATAGAATCTCGCTCTCAGCACCGATTTAATCGTGATGTAAATATATTTTTCTTGCTTTTTAAAAGTGTTCCATTTTTTCTTCGAAAGGAAATTATCAGCACTGCTGCTGTCTGTTTATTTTTCCAATCTATGAAATGTGTTTATTTTTCCAATCTATGAAATGGCTTATTTTTGTTTTCAGAGGGTTTTTTAAAACAAGGTTTTGTGTAAAATGTGGTTTTTTTTTTCAATTCAAGCTTTAAATTTGCTTTTTATTTAATTATTTTTTTTCCTTTTAACAGCATTAAGAACAAAAATTAAAAGCTATGAATCATTACGGCAATGAATTTTTCTAAAAGTATTTTCGGTTTAATACATTTTCTCAAAAGAAAGAATACGATTTCCAGAAAAAGAACTTGATATCACAATTACTTAAGCTCATAAAAAAAACGTAATTTAATGCCAGTGGGATAAATGTAAATAATTGTAAACTTATTAAAAAGTAATTTAGTTAAAGCAAGCCATTTATGTCTTTGTTTAGCGGCATTTAATGGCATAAATACTCAAACTGACTGTAATGCCCTTCTTTTGTGCTTGATGGATAAAATGTACTACATAAAAAGTTCATCATAATTTATCAATGTACTTATACGTCGATCTGTATTCAATTTGCAGGAAAGTCATGCTAAAAATGAAATCTGACTAATTACTCTAGACAAGATTATAGTTGTACATAGTTAACCCTCAGCGAATTCATTTTCAGTTATTTCATTCAGCTGCTGATTTATTATGTATACCTAGCTTAAGTGTCGTGTAGCAAAATTTTTAAAATTGTACTTTACACTCATACTATATGAATTACATAGAAATATACATTTTTGGGATTATTACTATGTATGTATACATGTATCGCATGTCTTTACATTTTCTAAAATGAATTCTCACCGAAATAAATGACTTCAATTTTTTTTTAAATATGGATTTATTGCGTATTTGTAAATGTGACTATAATTCAACACATTTACAATCACATGACAATTATCGAAAAACAGATATCATGAAAGTCGTAAGCAGATTATTATGGTATTAAATATGTTTATCACATTTTTGATCAACAGCATTCGGTTGAGAGCATGCAACCTTTGAAATTGTTCTAATAAATGTATTTTATACTTTCTCCCATATGGGGCAGAGACCTGACGATGCATAAAAAGTTGTTTACCGCGAACTGACAGAAGAACTTACATAGATGTGAAACTAAACGGAAATATCTGTGTGAAGTGTTGGAAGAAATTTAGTTCTTGAAATGAGACAACGGACAAACAATATAACGTGAGGAAAGGACTAATTCCTTTTGTGGTAAATTAACTATATTTCAGGCCTTACATGCATTAAAAAAAAAAACTTTAGCAATCCGTTGAAGCATGGAATTTCCAGCAGTTAATCAAAAATAGCAGACGTCTGGCAAAAAACAAGAGACAAATTGGATTCAGTAGTGAGTAAATAAGGAACTCTCATTACGAAGATGGTTTTTAAATATTGATTATTTATGTAAACTCGCCAAATTTCTTGGTTTTATTAAAACGTAACTACTGAACTTATACTTCAATAATAATTGTATCTGGCGCCGAATAAATGTTTTTGGAATAAAATTTAGAGCAGAAGGGCTTTAAAAATCGGCTATCAATGGCGACGCATAATTTTTCTTTCCCCATTTATGGAACAAGCATAAGCTTCCTAAACGCTAATTACTTCGTGACACTAGTTGCATTTAGAGAATCTTTATGATGCTGTCAGAAACACTTCCACGACATTAAGTAAAACTATTCCGATTAGATAAGGTTGTTACTACCTACTCTGCACGTCCATCTATGCCGCTGTTTTAGAGCGAAGATAGTGCTTTGTTAATGACAATGTTGACAACGCATAAAACCAATATGGCCGTCATTAAGTGGCAGAGGTTAATGGCTGTTACCATGGTGACTGACATGCGCTCCTGGTGCGACACGTGATATAAACAATTTCTGATTGGCCATAAAATTGATTGCCGGTTCGAACAGTTATAATGTCTTCTGTGGAAGGATTCGAAATGGTTCGAGAAGTGACTTTTTCTTT
Source organism: Uloborus diversus (assembly GCF_026930045.1). NCBI lineage: Eukaryota > Metazoa > Arthropoda > Arachnida > Araneae > Uloboridae > Uloborus > Uloborus diversus. The sequence continues at coordinate 39,309,504 of NC_072734.1, forward strand.
TTCGTTTTAAATATCGGATTCTTAAATTTAAGTGCGTTTCGTGTGACGGTGGTGAAATTTATGAGCTTGGCAATATCCTTTCTGGTGGCATCGTCAAAATATATGAGGTTGTTTGCTGATGAAGACTCCTTGAGATTATTATTTTCGAATCATAAATCAAATGTTTGGAGTTTCCTAGGAAACTGAAAATTTTGAAGAAACAATAAAATTGGAAAGAAATCAGAAAATTTTTGCAGCAATTTTTCAAGAAAAAGAAAATTCTATTTGCAAGTTACTTTAGCAAGTGAAAACAAAATATTAAGGATCAACGTAAAGACGAATTCGAAAAAGGGAAAATTTTCTCTTTAAAAAGAGAAACAAAACATTTATTTTAGTAAATAAACCAATGCTATTGCAGTAGTAGTGACGCGTTTAGAATTAAAAACAGCTCAATCCACTTTTCATAATTGTACAAGGGAGATAAAACCGTTAACGGATTAAGGTGTTTTTCAAGGAAAAACGGGTTTTTCACAGCAGTTTTCGACCTTATAAGGAGGATGCATTCTAAACTGCTTTGTAACGTGATAGTATCTCTAAAGAACTCAAATTACGACTTAAAAAGTCTTTTAGAAACTCAGGTATTGTGCTGGTATCGTTATTAATAGCCCAAAATATTAGTGCTTAAAGTTACTAACTTTTTAAGGTCACAAAGTTATGTTTCAAATTGTTTTTAACCGAAACTTAAAGACGAAAAATTCCATTAATTTAAGTTGCATTAAGTAAAGTTATAAATATTAAACTTGTGTTATAGAACTCATATAGTCATGCAAGCAAGTATATTTATGTAGACCGGAACTTTAAACACTAATTTAAATGTTGTGCATAATATGTGGTGTAAATAAAAATGACAAATGTTTGAAAAACAATGAACCACTTTTCTTGCTTTTTCTTGTCAACCCGCATGGATAATTTTTCAATTAACGCATGTCTAAAACTAAAAGTTAAAGTTACGCTTTTATGCTATGAATTATAGTCTCTGTGTTTTATTATCTGTGTTAACTGTAATCAAATCGCCTAAAAACTACTTTTTGTATTTTTAATTGAATCAGCCCTGCTCTTTTAACAAGAATTATTGAATCAAGGATATTTGTGTTACATTGCCCCGTTTGAAATAAACTATATTTCTAAAGATGGTACCTAGGTTTTTACGGTCAGTAAAACTTATCATTTCGTACATCATGTCATATTTTTGATTTTATCATGTAATCATATTTTTGTTCTAAAAATTCATAAATAAGAAAATGAATAAAATGCAATTGGTTAAGTAGTAATACAGAGCAACCTGTGTAAGTTGACCACTTGCGGTGCACTACTTAAGTGGTCAACTTTAACAGGTGGTCAACTTACAGAGGTTGATTTATATGGTAATGGCTAATTCCATGCCTGATAAAAGCGATCAACTTACAAGGGTAGTCAACTTCACAGGTTTTACTGTATACATAACGTTCGTTGTGACTATCTTTTTACATTGATTGAATTTTGATGTCTAACCTGCTCACAGCAATGCATGGAGCACACTCACAGCACCTCTCCCCTCTCAATTATTATTATTATCATTATTTATGTATTTTTAATTCATTTCCTCTGTCATTTATTGGCAAATTTTCATCAAAGTATTTCCTATAAAGAAGGAGCTTTTAGGAAGGGGAAATTAAATGGACCAAATGTTAAAATACATGACATTAACTATGTTTATTGCCAGTAGACTTTCCAAGAAACCCTATCTAGGATAAAAGGTTCGATAAATATCACCAACTAACTACAGCAAAACAAAGAGTTTTCTCTTCTATATTTCTGCCCCAAGAGTTAAATCTTCCTTAAACCACAATAAATCAGAACCAAGTTGCATTCCACCGCGCTCCGCGAAAGTGGAAGAAAGAAGAAAAATTCCCATTACTAGATATGTAACCAAGATTTTTGCCTTCCCCCGTACAAAAGATTTCATTGTGAGGAACGCTCAGTATTTTCATTAACTCTTTTTCCGTCCCTTTGTTGGAGCTGAACTCATGAGCGCCGACACAATGAACGGCTTTTGGTTACACAAAGATCATATTGACTCGATCAAACATAATCAGTGGCATTTATCGGCGGGCGACACGGAGCAATTATTGCGAAACCTGTTCCCCCGATAAACTCCGGTGAACCGTTCCGTTGTTTTATTGCGGAGAATTTCCCCTCTTACAAACTGTTATCGCGAACCGAACAATATCATATTTGCACTTAACAATAGTTGAATGGCTTTAATATTTAGATTTAGACGGAAAACTTGGAATAATAGCGCTGGGGGGAAAGTGAAGGAGGCATTGTTGTGGATTCCTCAAGATCTAGATCGAGGTTGCTCAAACTTTTTTTTTCATTGGCTATCACCTGTTCGGATGAACAGAACGAAGCTGTGTTATCGTTCAGTTTTTAAGTGATAAGCGTCATCATTGCTCGTTTTGGATACAAAATAGCATCCCTTTCTGCTGATATAGTTTGTTACTGCTTCTCATATTAAATGGACTAAGTAAAGGCCTTGTTAGAGGGCAAATACAGTTATTTTCTTTCTAAGAACATTTATTTGGCATCGTTAAATTTAGAGCTTAATTCGTAATGAAAGAATTATTGGATTCTTGTAACCTTTAAAACTGTTTTTGTTCTGTAAATTGTCTAAATTTCGTCTAATATTAGAACATCCCCCCCCCCCCCAAAAAAAAAGAAGCTGAGCTCCCATGCAAATTAATCCCTGGTATACTTTAATCTTTATTTTGTCATCATAGATACAGTTGGAATGCCAAAGAGAATGGAATTTATTTTCAACAAGTGAAATTACACTTAAACAGTAAGACTATAAAAGTGATAAATTCTGCAAGGAAAAAAAAGATAAGCAAACCTTTTAAAAATGAAGTGGAAAATGGCTGGATAAGACGAGATACATATTATTTCTATTTTTAACGTATTATTTCTTTTTGATACTTTCTATTTACAATAATAACAAAGCATTCAAATGCAATATTTTAAAAATTCCATTTGTTTGTTTTTTTTTTTTCATTTTATTCGATGTGAAATTTTTATTTAAAATACCAAGCTAGAAAATACACACGATTAAATTTTTGAGACGTAGTCTTTCCGTTTTTTAGTGCGTAAGATACATTTAAAGAGGTTTGTCACTAAATTTATCAAAGTATTTTTTATTCTTATATTCATAAGGAAAAAAAAACGTTATTTTACCATACCTCAATTCCAATCCATACCTCAATTAGATTTATTTAAGACACTAATGTCCCGTTTTAAACACTTAATTTATCACATCACCTACTTCTATAAAACATTAATGGAGCCAAAATTTCCTGAAAGACATTCATTAAATTCTTCCCATTTTAAAAATTCTTTTCGATACTCGTTTGATAAGGTTCCAATTCTTACTCATACACCTCTTTCGACCCGAAAAACCACTTGTAGACATGTTTTCTGTTCTTCCAATATCGTCACGGTCAAGTATTTTGATAGCTGACATTTTCTCTCAAACACTTACTTGGGACCTTATTTCTGCTTACTCTTCACACTTACACACTTCTATACACAAACATTGTTTATTTAAACTTTGTAATTTGCAAACGATAGAGAGAGAAAAAAAAGAAAGAATTTCAATTGCATCTGATGGCTAATGGTTCAAACACGTATACGGAAATGAAATAGTATTAGTCACGTACAACAGTGCCCTAGCAAAGTGAATTATACCTTGTTTATCAATGAACCAGTATGGACTGAAACAAATATCAATGCATGTTTTTTTCCACTTAAAAAACTACGAAGTTAATTATTTGTTTTTAAATATGGTTATTATATTCCAGGAAAAACTTCATTCAATTCCTCTCAATTTTTTATTTATTTTGACACTTTTATTTAACCGTTAAGAAAAACAAAAAGAAAGAAGACAAAGGGAAAAATGAAAAATCTATCAAACTTGCGTGGCTCACACTGCAAATGAAATTTACGATGGAATATTTTTAAAAAAATCTAAGGCAGTATAACTAAATAAACACTGAAATTTATTGCTTTTGCATATCCCTTTGTTAGTTTAATAACTATTTTACGCTAGTTTGACACACCTTGACTCATCTCATCCCAAATATATGCTCTGATACACAAATGTGACTCGTAATACTTTGAAAAGGAAGTTAATTTTGTACCATGTTTATAAATGTGAATTTCTTCATTTTTTATGTGTTTAAAAAAAAATCAAGCATAATTATGGTTCATGAAAGATATAATTTTGGCTCAAGCAGAAAAAACAATTAAAACATGCCTATTAACAACAATCAAAAGTAGTACTTTTTGTCACTGAAATTGATAGAATACGCAAAAAAAAAAAAAATAATAAAATAATAATAATAATAATAATAATATGGACTCAGAAAATGCTTTCATTTTCCCAACAGTTATTTTTTAATTAATGTTTTTAAATGTTCGATTCTTCAAACAAGGCGTGGTCTTTTTTACGTCACAAATGATGCACTATGACGCATCTTTCTACCGCATTTCCATGTTGTGATAATCAAGAAGCGAATTACAGTTGCACTCTACGCTTGCTATCAACCATATCGTTGCCAATACACGTGAGTAAAGATGCGAATTAAATATTTTGGACCGTGAATGGCAACACTGAATGGCATTTCATCATTTGTGATGTCATCGGCAGAAGCGTCAAACGATGAAAGAGCACAGATTTAAGTTTTTTGTTTAATATTAAACTTCTAAACGTTATTGTGATCAAATGTGAAAAATTATACGTGTATTTTTTTCATACCTTATTACAATACACTACATTAAAACAGATATTTAAACAAAAAAATGGCTACGGACAAATTTAATTGACATACTTGGGGTTACAAGAAACCAATTCAATGAAAAAGAAAAGAAAAAAATGCATGAGCTTATCGAAGAAAATACGTCCTAGAAAAAGTTTTGACATTTCGAAGTACCTACTATTTAAGTTTCAAACTTTTTGGAAGTTCCCCAGTGGCATACTTTGCATGGCATTAGCCACGCGTGATATTCGTAAAATCTTATAATCCTCAACGGGCTTCTTTTCATTTTTGTTGTAGTTCAAATATAAATACAATGTTAATTCATTTATTTATTTGCACTATATAAACTATTTTTCTGTTAATATTTGCTATTGTGACCAACGTGTGCTTTTAAATGAAATAATATAAGACAACCGTACCAAAATAATTTTAAAATGCAATTTTTCGAAAACTGAAATCAAGCTAAAAATTGTTTTATTCTAGCAATCTTTATGTCTAAGTTAATACCTATTATAATATTGATAGAAATTTGACGGGAGACGATGTAAACAACGAAGTTGTATTGTTAAAAAATGACGAGATATTTGGTCAGAGTAGTTGTGGATTGTTTTGTTTTATTTTCAGAATAGTAAATTATAAAAAATATATATAAGTGCTAATATTAAATACTAGAATAGAAGAAATGCTGTTTAGCGTGCGATAAAAAAAATAAAAAAGAATGTAATATATTATGTGCATTACTTGTGTATAATTTTCTATCAAGTTCAGTCTCATTAAATAGTTCAATTTTAGCTGTTAAACAAAAACGATATACAAATTGTATTGTTTAGTAATAGAAGGTATTACAAAATCAGTTAGCTTGAAACCATCCTAAAGCTTAGGTTCGATTAGTTCTGGATGATCTTAGTTTATCTTCATGCTCATGAAATAATTCAATTAAGATTGAAACCTATAAATAATTTTCGTTTCTTTCTTTCTTTCTGTTTTTCTTTTGTTGTTTACGAAATGAAAAAAGCTTCTTTAAGGAAGTTATAAATATTACTTTATACTTTTATTTTAATCACTTATCCTCCTACTATTACCGAAGTTGGAACTCAATTTTATCATTCCATTGAACATACGATCCCCAATCTAGAAAAGTAATCATAGATCTACGATACTAAAACTATCCTTTGTTGGGTCCGATGGACCTTAAATTGCCCCTCATATGACATTCATGGTTTTTGGCGGTCACTTCGTTGTAGGCCCCCACGGTATTGGGTAAAACAGGGGATTCGGGAATCTTCTCAATCAATAGGTTATTCTAGGGGAGAACTGGGGTTGTTTCTGTTTTGTTCTTTTCGTCCTCCCCGAGTATCAGATGTAGTTACAAAAACTCAATTCTGTTTCATTAGTGCTCTGTAATACTTGTTTATTTGCCGAGAGGGAAAAGTTTAGAATAGTTTTGTTTTATTCCTGCTATTGGGATCGTAGTTTTGTAGCTTCATCTGGCGCGTGCGGCAATAGCTTTTACGTCTAGTTTAATCCGGTTTTTAACGTTTCTCACTGTTGTATACAACGAGCGGGATCTTATGGATTAAAAAGCACTCGATAAAAGCTTTTGTCGAGTTTCTTTTTAGCTTTGAGCTCATATATTTTTGCACTGGTAGAAGATTTTCTTGTTGCCTCAAAAAAGTGCGTTTTTTTCCAATTGAAGGTGCAATTTTTATGTATTTCATTTCACAACGTTGTTTAACTTACTTTTACATTACTAGCCTTTCAAAAAGTTACAAACAATTTATAAATTAACTTAAAACATAAAGACATCAATTTTGGTCCGATAACATTTATTTTCCAAAACATTCAAAAATTATCTTAACCTTCAAATTTTAATTCCTTTATGGAATTAACTAACAATGTACAAAAAATACATTTTATTTTTTGGAGTTTTAAGAATGCACATAAAAAGTATAAATTATGTATAACCAAGCTCTTTAAGCTATATACCGATAGATAACATTTCAACAGCTAATGCACACCCCAGGAAATACAAAAATACGTTTAGGAAGTTTATTTAACTATTTATTTATTTATTTATTTATTTATTTTTTGCTTTGTTTTAAAATAAACTTAGAATTTTGTTTCTCTGTTTTGGCGATTTCTAGTTTTTTGAGTTCACTTTTGATGTACTTGATACATTTTAAATGGTATTCTTCATTGTCAGTATGTAATTTAGACGTTCATCAGCAGATATACGAGACGATTTCCCTTGCTTTTTAAATGATCAGCACATTTTGTAATTTACAACTTTTTTTCTTACATTACTTAGGTTTGTGCCATTTTTTAATGGGAGGAACAGTTTTAAAAACATTATCTTCGGAGTTTAAGCAAAAATTCCGAAAATTCAACATTGCGTCTGACTGCACAATCAATTTGATTTTCGTATCGAAACTAAATTTATTGTATGTATGGCTGGCTCCTCAAAAAGCCTTTTTCAAAATTTAATATGAATTTTATATGTTTCAAACGGGATCGGAAACATTAGCGTAAATGCAGCAATCGTTCAAGTTGTTTACAAACATTGCTGTAAGACATAAAATACACCGCCAGCTCGGTTATTGCATTCGAGAACTGCAGTTTCGTGCTTTTTAGCACTCCTCAGCCCGGAATAGGAAGTAACTGAGCTGGAGGCGAAAAACCTCTTAAAGGAGCCAAGAGAGCCAAAACAAATTGGTATGTAATGTAGAATTAGCACACCAGACGAGTGACCGCAGCAATGGTGCGGTTCAACTCAAAGATTGAAGGCAAAGCAAAATATTACTGTAAGAGTTGGACGGAAGAAGGTTTTTCATGTGTCATGCGGTTGTTAGTGTGTTGGCGAAAAAAAATAATTCGATGATTTTATTGGATAAGCGTACAAAAACCTCAAAAAAGAAAGAAAAAAGAGTGGATTATAAAATCCTTAATTATCAAGTTAATGACCAAATCATTTTTCTAGAACTACATAAAATTGAAAATACTAAATATTTTTGCATAATTGAGAGATATTCTTCTTACTTTTATCTCACTATTTAATTACTCAAGCTCAACCCTGGCATTAAAAAAAATTGCATGATTTCTTGCATATTTAATGGAATTCTGACTATTCACACTTGAAAAAAAAATGAGGATTGTTAAGGTTTTCAGAATTATTTCTGTAGAAATTAAGTCTTGCATGTCACAAATTGATTCTTAAAGGTTTTAATTTAGCACTTCAAATTTCACTTATATCTTATGTCGTTTATTGAGTTCCTATCGCCTTATTTAGTACATTTAATTTCTTCAAATTGTGCTAAAGAATTTTGCATACCATTTATTATGCATTGCCATAATTTTTCAATTTTGAATTCCCTTTGAACTTCAGCTAAACTTCTTAAACATAACCGCTAAATTATTTAGTGGATACTGTATCATTTCATACAAACTTCGTTAAACTTCCTTTCAGCTCTTACTTTCGAAAAACGCAAGTTTCATTTTCTTAGAACATATTTTTTTAACGATCACATTCACAGTAGAGTAGATTCTCGACGACTCTGTTCAAAATCGATAATTTTTAATCATAGCTCTTTTAACAAGTTTATTTATTCTTCAGCTCGGAATCATTAATTACTCGCCAGATATAACAACACGCCCCAAACAGTTAGAACTGTCGCAGAAATTCCGCTAGCATCACAACGATCGCTAATTTATTATGATATAAGCATTCATTTACAGACATAATAAAAAAACTCGATTAAGGTTTTCATTAACTTCAAAAGAACCGTAGCTAATTAAGATAATTAAATGTGCGATTATATTATATGCGTATTAGTAAGAGTTGCAGTCCCTTTTCATAACGATTTATTTACTCTTTAATTTATTTATGCCTACTAATGGCAACGGCAAATTAAAGAAGGAAAACGAAAAATAGAATTGAATAGCTTTTATTACGAAATATTTCTGCACAAGCTCATTATAAAAAGACATTAAGATGTCTTGGCTGAAAGGAAATTATGAAACTTTCTAATTAGAGGTAATACAATGGAAGAATCGATAATACTTATTTGCTTTAAAAGTATTTTATAATTTCTTTTCTCAGTGAGAATATTAAAGGCAAAGTAATTAGGAAATTTTATGGCGCAACGAATATTTGCTTTAGGAATAAACGACCTCCGATTTCATTTCAAACTTTTCTAAGATTTCAAAGATATTTAGTAAAATAACATTTCAATCCTCCGAGAGGGTCTTTGGATTTTACTTTATATATGTTCTGTAAAATTTATGTCCTATATAAAATGTTTCTTTTAAAGTATTATTTTTATTCACATTTTTATTTATTACTTTAGAAACTTATTATTGAAAAAGGGATTAAAAACATTTTCGGTCAATTTTTTCAGCACTTAAGTTCATTTCTTTAGAAGGTTTTTGTTTAGTTTTATGCCAATAGCTGAAATAAACCTATTAAAATACGAGAACTGGCCGTTAAGAGTAGAGAAATGAAAGATTTCTATAAATGATTGTACATTACTGGTGTAGGCTTGCGTTTTTCTTACTTCCTTTTACAAAAAAGGAAGTATTGTATTCGCAAAAAAATTTTCACTCAAAAATCGGCCTTAATTTCCATTTTGCTCGCTCCCGAATGAATATTGTTTTTTTTTTCAACCCGACCACACGTGGATGCATGTCTAAGAACGTATAGACACCTGAAGAATCCATTTTGACGATTCCCGTGTTAATTACAACGAGTTTTCTCGTGACGTCTGTATGTACGTATGCATGTGCGTATGTGTGTATGTGTGTATGTATCTCGCGTAACTCAAGAACGGTATGTCCTAGAAAGTTGAAATTTGGTATATAGACTCCAAAAAGGTTCTAGTTGTGCACCTTTTTTTTTTTTGGTTGCATTCGGATGATCCAAAGGGGGTCTTTTACACCTTTTTGGGGTAAAATCATTGTTAATTTCAATGTAAACTCAAGTGGTGCTATAATTTGACCGACATTTGGCAATATGTCGCCAAGCTTTTGGTTGCCAAGTTTTGTCGCCAACTTGGCGACGAATTTGGCTTTTTTTTTAAAATTTTTGTTTCAATTTGGTCATATTTAGAGAGTTAACCATTGAATCATATTAAAACTGCTTATATTGGAAAAAATTATATGTATAAAACGTTTTCTTTGCTTTGGTTCGCAACAGACTTGGAATGAAAGTATTTAAAATGTTCTTTTGCTCACTCCGAGACACTATTATCTTTAAATTGGAGTAAAAGGAAGTCATGTGATGCACACATCAGCTCGATTTAAACTCAAACTGTCGCAGTCTATTTTGGTGGATTTTACCTGCACTAAACTTACCTTCATTTATTATGGATTAGTTATAAGTAGTCAACAATTGTACGTTCTTTCTAGTTTTTCTCTCTGACAATTTTTACTTCAATTCCCGAAATCCCCAAAGATGTACCTTTGAATTTAAGTTCCTCTGTAGGCTGTTTAAAAACTACTACCTAAATACAAGGAATCGGATATGTTCAAAATAATTGGCGATTTATATTTTCCTTATTTTACTTCTGAATCATGAAACTTTTAAGAAAAGGTTTCTTAAAGACGGTACGGGTTTTTAACAGGTTTGTCAGCACAGAGAGTTTCCACTCTATGCAAACATTTTATTGCGTTTTCCTTTCATCCGTTTGTTTCGTTATTTTCTTTTCTAGCATTTATACACCTATGAAAATAATATCTTTTGCTAGATTGAAAGAATAATCATCTCATAAACTTTTCAACTCATATTGTTGTTGTAGCAATAAAATGCTGCAGTAAAAATTGGGAAAAACACTCCATAAAATGAAAATTTTTCCCTTATTAAGTCATGCAAATTGCTGGAAACTTTTCGAACTGATAAATGTAAAGAGAGTAAAAAAATGGCGAAAGGAGTATTCTTTTCTTTGTGGAAAGCACCAGAAAAATGCGAAAAAACAAACTCCTATAAAACATAATTGTGACAGACGACTTTTTATCTTTTGCTTATTAAATACACACAATGGGTCATTCTGGCAGATGGTGACCTTGAAACGATATTGATGACTAGCAAATTGCAAAATCGTGCGGCTTTGTTGAATAGTAAAAGAAATTACGCATCCCCTAAAAAGCAAATTTAGATTCTGAATTATATGAGTTATACCGCTCTGAATGTGGAAACGCTAAATTTGTTGATCAATTTTTCAAATGAATTATTTGCTCTGCATCATAACATACGTGAGCATTTTTTTTTTTTTTTTCAAATATGTTTTAAGATTATTTTATTTTCGTGAAAAATTTCACTTATTCGGTAAATTTTAAATTGGATTGAGTACAAATTTTCAACATGAAATTTTTATGGGTTATGAAACAAATAACAATAAACAAGTCAAACCACGTTACGAGTGCCATAAATCTCTGTTTTTCACCATATGGCTTGGCTGACTAAAATGTATTATTTGTATCAGTCTTAAGTGCTATCTATAAGAAGAAAATTTGGTTATCTTTTAGAAAGCAATTATCTGACTCGTTAGTGTCTCACTAAGAGAATTGCAGGAGAGCACCAGTTGGAGGTTGCGAATGCTCACTGTAACCACTCAAAAAATTCCTTTATTTGGTAAATTTGGTGACAGCAAAGGTTTTTTTTAATGAAGTCATATGCCTCTTCTAATTAGGTGTAGGTATGTCAGCTTTCTGATTTGGTGAAATCAAAGTTTCATTCGGAAAATTGTGAGACTGCATTCCTTCCTAAGATTTTAAATTCGGGGCGTCCCTAGTAATATGACATTTTGAATTCTTGTTTCTTCCCATTGTTTTCATGCCAGAAGAAAATTTCGATCAACTTAGTATTTTTGACAGGATTGGCAAGGTTTCAGGTACTACGGTAAAAACCATGGCTTTTATCGTCCTGTCCAAAACTATCCCAAAGTGTCCAAAATTACATTTTTGGAGAAACTGTATTTTGTGAGAAAATATCAAAAACACAACAAAATGTGTCAAAGTTATGTTTTAAATTGAATATTTATTTAATTGTGAACATTTTAGAATAAATATAAATATAAATAATATGCATGCGTGCAAAAGAAAGTTCAAAATATAGTGCAATATTTGACTTAAATGCAATTATTTACTTTTTGATGTTACAGAATGTATTATATTAAAAATTCTAATTTTTAAAAGAACTTGCACAAGCAAGTTTTAAAATACAAGGGCACATATATTTAATCACCAATTTATTGTTCTTTAACCTATGATCGAAAAAAGAATTCCGTTAAAGCATCATGTTAAACTTGCATGCAAAAACTATTAAAAAAATTTTAAAAAAATGTTTGGCACTTTAATATTACACATTTAATAATATTCCTTTGAGCTGTAAATGGAACTGAAATTAGTTGTCTGAGTAGTATTGTGAATTTCCTTACATAACTCTACCAAATGTTACATAAGTTTTTATGTAATAGAGTTATTGGCATTTTTTTAAATAAACCATTTTGTGGACTAAAAAAATATATGCGTGCCAAAGAAAATAATACTTATCATAACAGTTTTGCTGTTTTTTTTTTTTTACTATTATTATTTTCCTTTTCTTTTTTTTTTTTAGAGGGACGTAGGTCTTGTTCTCTTTTTCTGATTTCTTAGACTCTTCACTAGACCTATCCTATAAGGAGTAAATTTTGAAAGTGTCACTTTTAAATTTAAAGAAATTTAATGTTATTGTTTTTTTTAATTATCTTTTTTTTTATTTTGCATTTTTGGGACTATACAGATTTTTTTTGTTCAATTATTCCTATGTCATCATATGTTTTTTTTTTTTTTTTTACACTGATACACATACACGACATTATTTTATAAAAAGCGTGTATTTTTACTAACGAAATATGGATACTTAGTGTAGGTGTTCTGCACAGGTTAACTGCTAATACATAATTAAAATTTCCATGTGATGGAAGAAATGGAATATAAAAGGACGTAAAAACGGAATCATGGGTCATGTTGTTAGACACGTATGCCTCTTCATTTCACTATTTCAAAGACTATTTTTATACAAAGGCAAGTAAAGAAAACGCAATGATTTAAAAGGTTTATCTGTCGCCTGTTGACATTTATTAGCAAACAAAATACTTGTTTGATTTTTAATAGTATAAGGCTTTCAAAAGGATTTTCATATTTTCCTCTTGATTCTTTATCCGCGACTCAGTCGGGAGTTTCTTTAATTTTTAGTTTTAGTTACTTGTTATTTCGAGTAAAGTTAGTGGTAATATTTTTTCCAGAATAAAACTAAAATTAAATTGTTGTAAAGTCTGTCCTACAATCTCAGAGAATACAAATTTTTTACTTCTATTTTTTTCCTCTATCTCTCTCTCCCCCTCAAAACGTGGTTTTCTCTATTGTACACATATTTCTTTTTAATGTACCAAAAATCCACTCTCTAATTTTCCCAGTTTTTTTAAACATGTTTCATGCCACTTTATTAAAAGTTAAAACGTCTAATGAAATATAGTTGCCATAAACATAACTCAATATTGATGTCTACTTGGCGAAAAGTACTTCCATCCCAGACATTCCAATGAATACAAACACGGTTTTGTGGGTAAAATTCACGAAGCACTTATTTCATTTATTGAATGAGCTCCATAACGAATCGTTTGACTTAACTTCTGTTTTTGACGTTCCGCCATTTTTTATTTTATTCGCCATTTCTCTGACAGACGAGAATTCATTTCCTTCGTAACGTGATGCGAATTAGTTGTAGTTTTTTTTATTTTTATTTTTCTTCCATCGCGTAATTTGAGCGCTAGCTCCATTTATTTTATTGGAAGCTCCTCCAAGCGGCAATAATAACTATGTTTAAAGATTTATGACTTTTTTGAAAAAGTTTTACTGTTGTTATTAAAGGCATTTATGGTTATTGGAAGGTGTAAAAGATTACATAAATGCCTGCATGGATCGATTGTTTAAAGCGTATGTGTTCGCTGGAAAATAAAAAGTAATTGTGTTTCTTCTGCAAGAAATTATTTTAAAGACATTCCTTTTGGAGTTTAAATTGCTTGTTGAATTTTAAGGCTATAATTGTTTTTGCTTTAATGCGAAAAATTTGAATAAATGTTTCATAAAAGTTTTTCAGAAAGTAATGAAAGTTGAAATTTTTCAGAAATTGATTCTTTTTACTCTGAAAGGTGCAAAGGATTGGAACACGCCATGCGTGGTAATTGAAAAGTGTCCTTATTTTTATTCAAGAATTTGGCATTGGATTATCGGCTTGGATGCATTGAAATTATATGACTTGGGTGTGAAAAGACAAATTCTTTGCGTAGATAGTATGTGAGAAGTAATAAAAATGAGTTTCAAAACAGGCATGTGTTTTGGGGTTGCACTCTTTTTCAATGTGAAAAGATGTGAGCTTATGGGTGCAAAAAACTCCAAACAAACTTTAGCACCCGATAAGCTCACATCTTTTTTTTTCAGTCCATGTCCACATTTTTTTGTATTTTTGTTCTTGTGTCATGCTGTTGGCCGTACTTTTGTTTTTCAAAACAAAGGTATTTATTTATTTTTTTAATGGGATATATGTCATAGTCGGTACATAAATCAGTTTTGCAAATGTCGATTCAAAAAGCAATGTACAATTTTTATGACTGAACGTTTGTGTTTAAACTCCTTTTGCAAGACTTATTTATTCCCTTCATATAGCATCGAAAAATGTGTTAATTAATTTAGATTTATCTTTTATTCTACCTAGAAGACGACCTAATTCTCGTTAAACTAGTTGCTAGTAATATGCCTTAAGAGGTAAAACTGAGACATGCATCTTAAATAACATTGAACCAAAATAGTATGTATTTTAGAGCAGTGGTTTTTAAACTTTTTAACAGAAGCATAATGGTCTGTTGAGTTTTTCTTTGGAGACTTATTTTGCAACTCATTCCAATTTTAAAAATACTTGTGAAAAAGAAGAGGGGGGAGGAAATCGTAGTTTTATACAGATAACAACATTCAACAACGAATTCTAATAATTATATTATTATTTTCAGCTAATTTAGGAATTTTAAAACTGTCATCACAAATGCCATAGAGTTTGTGCCAAGTCATCATTTGGTCGTGATCCGTGTGAATCACGCGGAACACGTACATATTTTCAATAAAATGGTCAATGGAACTAAATTCCGTAAAATTAAGACGACCTTACAGTATTTTCCAGTTTGTGTACAATATCGAAGAATAATTCAAAAATGCACTTTAATCAATCGTGATTTTGTAGTTCACAACAAATTTCATTAACAAAATCTTTCACAATTTGCTTAGCCATTCAATTCAAACAATTGTCTCTGTCTCTAGTTGAAAATTATAAATTCATCATCATCTGATAAAGCCCGTACCCATACGAGTGAAGAGGTCTAAAACTCTTTAAATTTAATTAAATCTACTTTCAAACTACGTAGTGGCAACAGCGCGTCCACCTTTAATTTTATGCCTACTTTTCCCGAAAATTCTAACAATATATAAATGGATGGTAAGGAAGGATAATTTAAAATTCAAATGAATCAAAAGCTTAACGCTCGTGCTTTTCTTGGGGAGTAAGAAAATTAACTAATTAATATGAAATCACGCCCGAAATTAGAATTTGTTTAGAACAGGAGAAAATCGGAACTCGCAGCTGTTAATTATCGTCTGCAGGATCCCTTAATGTATCTGTCAGTCGGGCTCTAGTCTCAATTAATCACGACCGGGGCCGAGTCTCTGCGAATTGAAGTGAAATACAAATTCGATTTGCATTTGTTAATGTAAGAGGGTCGCTTATTAAACATTTAAACGTTAGAGGGCGCTCTGGTCGGCTCTGCTTCGGCTCCTTATGCGCGACTCCGTTTCAATTATTTTCATATTTTATAGAACGCGTTATTTATTCGAATTGACTGGAGTGGATCATTTTCGAATAGGACTACATGTACATAGATAGCCCGGGTTAATTGAAATCGATGAGGGTTCGTTGAAAGCTCAAATATCCCGCCTTTGTTGGGCTTTGCTGAAATTATCCGAACGAAATTTGGGAACTGCCGAAATTGATTCTTGAGAGCGAGAAGTGGTTCCTTGTTAAATTCCTGCCCCGTATAGATGGACACTAACTCGCTCAAACTTTTTTTTTAAATTCAAAATATTGTTCTTATATCCCCGTTGATCCAGGACGTATTTTAAAACCTTATTTATTCATTTTTTGCCGGATAGTTCAAAGATAATAAAAATTAAATACCTTTTGTGTATGAAAGTGAAAGAAAATATAACAACATTATTTGCAGATGCCTGCAGAAATGTGATTCGGGATTTCAATTAACTCATTTTTGAATGTAAAAGCAAGTATTTAACACCAAAATGAACAAAGCCTGTCATTTAAGGGATTAAGAAAATAGCCATTTCCTCTCCAATTTTGCTATTTATGTGTGTATGCAGGCGTGGATTCAGGGGTGGGGTTCATGATACTTTTTAAAAAAACAAATATAACCTGAAACTGCATTTTGTTACTTATATTTTTAAAAAAATCGCCCGAAACCCCCTATTTTTGCTCAAAAATTGCATTCTGCCCCCCCCCCCCCCTTCTGAAAACGATCCTCTAGACGCCGAATCCATCTATGTGTGTATCTGTGCATGTTCTTTTATGTAATACTGTGTATCGAAAAGAGAAACAACGAGGGGTTGACACGTTTACTATTAAAACCTCTAAGTAAAGTAAGAAAAAACTACGTCAAAAAAGCACAAATTGACAATTATAGCAGACACGTGTTTAGGCGAAATAGGGAACACCTTTTTCAATGCAAAAAGTAATTACTTTGCTCATTACTTGAAAGTGGCGTTCTCTGTAACGCCGAAACACGTGTCTGCTGTAATTGGCACTTTGTGCTTTTTTGACGTTGTTTTTTCTCACTTTACTGTTCAGCACAAAGGTATTTATTTATCCCTTATAAGTCTTTGGTTTTACACATGCAAATGAACTGCTTTAGATTTTCTAGAAAATTTGTACAATATAATGTTTATAATACAGCATAAACAAATAGCGTGTCAAAGTTAACCTTTAGCTTTCATGTTTCGATTTTGTAATGAACTTGAAAATACTCAACAACACATACAGAACTAAAATTACTTTTTTATTATGTTGCTTACAATGTAAAAATTGAGTCAATAAATACAATATTCTGCTTTGGGGTAGCCAGACTATTCAATGAACACATACATCTAAATAAACAGTTCGTAATTTCCTTTAAAAAAAAGTTTGAAACGTTTTTCATAGATAAATTGACATCGGTAACTTCGTTTTTATAACATTCAAAAATGAAAAGAAAACAGAAAAGCAAAGTAAAAGAATCTGCTAAAAGAAACATTTTTTAAATAATTCAAAGCAATAAAATTCGCCTGAAGGCAATGGAAACAAAGGTAGAATAATGAAAAGATAGTTTAGGATAAAAGAGAGTATAAAATAAATACCGGTTGTGAATAAGCCTGATTAAAACATTGGAGCAGAGCAAATTTACTACATTTTTATTGACCAGAAAATTGTTTAAAATAAATTTTATAAATCCCATAATATGACAGCTCTTCCTAAAACATCATAGTGTGAAATAAGATGGTAAGGAAAGAGCGACGCAGTTTTTAGTTCTTATTTCATAAAATGAAATTATATCTAAGTGTCCCTTAAAGAGGGGTTTTGTTGAATTTATTTGAACTTCAGGACGAATGATTTAGGAATGAATTCTGATTCAGGTCGAAAATCACTTCCAAAAAACAGTTTACTTCAAAACCAGCTCTATCCATGCTTTTACAGTAGAATTAGTGTAAAAACGTATAGGTTACACCATCAACATTGTTCTAATAAATTGCAAAAACTCATGGGTAACATCATCAACATCATTACAATAAATTGCAAAAAGGTATGAGCAACAACAGCAATATTATTGTAATAAATTACAATAACTTATGAAAAACATCATGAACATGATTATTATAAATTGCAAAAACGTAGTGGTAACATCATCAACATTAGTATAATAAATTCCAAAAGCGTATGGGTAACATCATCATCATTAGAGTATAGTAAATTGCAAAAACTTAGGGGTAACATCATCAACATTAGTATAATAAATTGCAAAAGCGTATGGGTAACATCATCAACATTAGAATGTAATAAATTGCAAAAACGTATGGGTAACTTTATCAACATTACAGTGTAATAAATTATAAAAACTTATGGGTAACATCAAGAACATGATTCTTATAAATTGCAAATACGTATGGGTAACACCATCAACATTATCATAATAAATTGCAGAAACGTATGGGTTGAATCATCACAATTGTTATAATAAATTTGTAAAAAAGTATGGGTAACATCATCAACATTATTATAATAAATTGCATAATCAACTCACATGTTTGAGTAAAGAGGTTATTACTCGGCATAAAATTGAAAAATATTAATTTGAATGGACAATTTGGGGGGGGGGGGGGGAACAAGACCGATTTACTTCAAAACAATTTCAATCCAAATAATTTTAATGTTTTTCTTTCGACAACAGTGCTCATTCAAAAAAAGAAAAGAAAAATGAAGTCATACACTAAATGTTATTCAAACGGAAAAAAAGAAAAAAACAAATTTTCTAATTAAGCGCGCAGAGTGTAAAATGTTTTTGTCTCTCCTGTAAAGTCTAAAAAAATGGATTTCGCTCGTTTCAATACTTACCGCCTCAGTTAACATATTCATGTTTACATGATCCATACAGTTCCCTGATAACCGAACTATCGCTTTTATTTACATACTCTATCTCAAGCAATTGAAGAAAGAAAATAATAACAATACTAACAGCTAGTTTCGACTTGGAAAATATCGAACTGAAAGCATATCGATACCACACCATTACCTCGTCTTTACAATATTATCAGAAGCAACCTTTTAAGATTAAAACAAAAGCTTCGGCAAAATGCACTTCAGAGCGAAACGAAATTAACGGGGAACACTATTTCGACGTAACGTTGTTAAGCGATCCTTGAAGTAAAGTGATTCTGATTACTTTGTAGTGAGTTTTCTGGCTAAAATAATTTATCCGTGAGCGCTATATTGGAAGTAAAAGGAGGAGGAAATTCACCCTTCTATGTGGCTATTGTAGGGCAGTTTCTTTCTGTTCGGCTTCTGCTTTAAGGGTTGCCAGAGGTTGATGAGAATTGTTTTGGCGCTAAATTTTGCGTAGAATACATTGTTGTGAACTGAGAGTTGCTAATAATAAGTAATGCGAATAATTATTTGTAATTACGCAATGTAGTAAGTATTCGTGCTATTTTTGTTTGAGCAATAATGATTGTTTATTGCTTTCATTTGACTGTTTTGATGTCCTGTGATTTTATTTTCCCGCCAGCACCCTCTGCAGCATCACCGTCGACCGGCTCCTCACGATGCTGCTCCTATAGCGAAAACCGTCTCCAGGTTGCGTCAATATCCTATATTTACACGCATACATACATGCAAGTACACACATACACACAAACACTCAAACACATACACACACGCATACATACAGACACCTACACACAACTACCCACACACTCATGTCTGCACACAGACACAAACACATATGCATACATACACACACACACACAAACACTCATACACACAACTACCCACACACTCATACCTGCACACAGACACAAACACACATGCCTACACACATACACATACCCCTACACACAAACACACATACCCCTACACACACATAAACACAAAAGCCTACATACACACATACACACACTCGTGATTGCGAAAAACATTATTTGAATTCAAAAGGTCAAAATTCAAATTAATTTTTCTTTTTTTTAAAATTATTTTTGGCCGATAGAGTAGTGAAGAGGTTAAGCATTTGCTTCTTATGCTCAGCGGGTTCAAACACGGCTCCAGTCGGTTCAAGATTCAGTAAACTGTCTGCAAATATGTCATTTGATTGTGGAGCATGTTCAAGATCCCTTGAGTAATCGTTTGACTTTAAATATTCGTGGCACATATTCCTAGTACAGTTTCGCATTGAAGAGAGCCCAAGTGCCTCCGTCTGGGAAGAAAACTAGGCGTCGAAATTCTGTGGTATTCGCTATCTACCGATAAACATGCAACGTGAAAGAAGGGATAATCCGCTAAGTCTGCAAATAACAAGGAACCTCAACGCAGCTCCCTTTTATATTGCTAGTAATAATAATAATTTGTAACTACAGTTTGTAAAGCTCTCGAAGAGCTTGCAAAAACTTACACAGTTCATTAGTAAGAGGTGACTAATAATTATTCAAATATTTTTTGAAAATCGTGCGTTCATGGTTTTTTTGGCAATATTCTTATAATTTTCGTTGTCTTGTCGTTAGATTTGCGATGAAAATAAGAAGAAGAGCAAAGTGAAATTCTTTTGGAGCAGAAATGAAATTGTAACTGTGTAATCGTTTTTATTTTTTCGAAACCTTCTTTTTAAATCCATGAATCACTTTCGGCAAGACATGGTCTATATACAGGAATAATTCAATATGTGATGCACAATTTATGTAACGGAAATTAATCAATATTTTTTTTTTGGAAAGTATACTTTTCTGGTTTGTCAAAGTCTGAAAAAAGAAAAAAAAAAAAAGAAAAAAAAATAGACATTTGTGCATTCGTAAATTGCTCTAAGTTCATACACGTACGATATCGGGAAAAGTCGCATTGTTCAATAATATTGAAATTTTTAAATCAAGCTATTTATTTATCTACTAAACACCTCTGCAGAGAATTTCCGTCACGAGTTTTAACTTGGAAGTTAAAAATAATTTATTTATTAATAATTATACGAACTTGTTTTTAAAATAATTCTTAAAAAAGGCTAAATTATGCAGCATTTTTTTTTTTTCGCTTTTTACAAAAGTTCAGTAAACAGTCGCAAACTCTGATTATCACGCCGTTCTTGACTTTGTTCCCTTTCACTTTGAACTCTAATATTACCATTATTCAACTTTTGGTTTATGGTGAGTTTAAAATTGCTTTAAAAAAACTCACTTCTAATTTGAGCTTTTGGAAATTAGTTTACATGTATTGTTTTGTTTAGAAACACAATACTTTCTGAACGAGTACTGAAAATCATAGTATTTCGTAATAATTAATTTCATAATAATTATATTAACACAATAACATATACAAATCTTAGAGCAGGAACTAAAAATATAGGGAGCAAGTCTAATCATTGGCTTAGCAAAAGCTGAGGCAAAGACCCCCAAGTCACGTGACTCAACACCGACGAATGGTTGACACGTTTTGCGAGAGACTAGAATATGAAACCAAATTTCTTCCACTGCTTCGCATTACGATCTATCACGTGACTTGGGGTCTTTCCTTCACGAATGAAAATCTTCACCACCTCCATTTTATACGTTCTTAATGATACATAATAATGATCAACTATGTGAATATGACGAGTTAATTATCTATAATTCTGCATGTAATGAAAGGCAAATTATTTAGAAAACTCACCAGGAATAATTAATCGCCAGTTAATACCAACTTTGGCAAATAATACATTCAAAATTTCACTATAAAGATTTGATTTTTTTTCAAATACAACATAAATATTTCAATAAAATGCGTTTGAATTTTGAACGACAAATCTCGTCGAATAGTTCCCAAGCGAAATGAGTCACACTCACAATAAATTATTCTTCCCGATAAACTCAAACTATAGCTTGAATAGTAATAAAGTATCATATAGATAAAATATTTTTATTACTATGAAATACAGCACTTTTCTGATGACTGCACCTATTTTTTCACTACCGAAGCAAAAGATTAAAAACAAAAACTCACCTGTATTTAATTAGATCTATTTTCATAAGTTTTTGCTTTTAATTAATTGAAAAAAAAAAAAACACTTTTTGTGCTAATATAATCCCATGAATGAAAAATAAATATAGAAAGATAAGATTATTTTCCGACTTAATTTTTATATCAGTTTTATTCATAAAATAACCTTTGGTATAATGTACTAAAGATATTAATAATGTACGAGTAGGTAGAAAAATAGCATGGCTGTATGGAAATTGTGGAATATCGTAATATAAAAATGGTTTTAATAATTGGCAAATCAGAAGAAAAAGCAGAGACGTGATTCCACCCCCCCCCCCCCTTTTGAAAATAGTCTTGTGCTTGGTATTACTCTTTTGGATTTGATATTTTTCATTTTAAAAACAAAAGTAAATATTTTGAAACGACTCATTAACTAGATTTTAGATCAATAACGATTGCAACAGTATTAAAACTAATTAAATTTAGTTCTTTACTAACGTCTTTTTATAAGCACGTTATAGCAAGCTGTCAAAGCTGTCTCTGGAGGAAAAAAAACAAAAGCAGTTTCATGGAGCTAAATTGTTATAGTTTTATCATATATATATATATATATATATATATATATATATATATATATGATGATTTTTCTGAATAAACATTTTAATGCAATGACATCGATACATTTTCAATTTTTAATTATATTTATTTCTTTTCAGGTAAGAACATTTTTATTCATCACTTTCATTTTATGATCATGTCATTGGGTAAGTGATATTTCCATTTCAAATTAGAAAATATGTTAGATTATTTTGAACTAGTTCAAAGCGATAAAGGGTCAAGAAAAGTTTTTTGTTTAGTTAATTGAAACAAGTGTACGTATTTTATCTATTACAAAGTAGTGCTTTAAATTATTAGATTCTTTCAAAATCATATTTGTAGCGAAGATAATATCTTACAATATCCTTCATTTACGTGATAAGACACGCATTTGAAAATTATTTCCTTTACACGTGACAGCTTACATGCTATTGACTTTACGATTTAAAACTAATAACTATAAAAGAAATAATAATTATAACAATAACACAAATTCTGTGGCTTAAGTTTTATTATAAATCATTTTTATTTTTACTTGTTAACTTTTCAATTATGCTCTTCAAATGTCGTAAAGATCTAACATTGCTGTAAATAACTGAGAATAAACTTAAAACTAGATAATTAATAGACACTTTAGTTTTTTTTTTTTTTCACAAATCCCAAAAGTCTATTCAGTGTCGCGTAGCATTCATTTATTTATATTTTCTTAAATTTACAGTTAAAATCACTCATGACTGGTTGCGAAAAAATTAAGAATTTGAAGTAATGTTAAGACGAAAAGAAAGGAAAAATGAAATATTAATTTACAAAAGACTGAACTGCAAATAGTATGGATCTGCAATGCAAAACTATCAATCCGGTAGAGATATTCGAAAGAGTATTAACCAAATTAAAATTAATGATATGAAAACAAAATGCAACGAACTTGATAATTTTTTCTCATGAACTGAAAAAGCAAATTCAATTTATATATTTCATGTCTGAAGAGTTTTAAAACTCTTCCTTGTTAGAATGAGCTGTAAAAACTTTATTAAAAGGAAAGTTAGTTAAAATTTTAATCATATTAAATTATAATGTGTCGATTATAATTACTTAATTTTTTTAGAGAAAAAAAGGAGCCAAAGCAGCTTGTATAAAAAAAATATATTTTTTATTTTATTAGTCTTTCCTCCAACTTTACGAAATAAAGAAGAAAATTTCAAAGTAATCAACTGTAATGATCATATACACATCGTATTCAATGATGATTGCAATTATCAATACGCTGCACGCACTGCTGAGGTAGAAGAAAATTACTTTAATATGTGATTTTATTTTCAAGGAATAGTTGCAATCGTGCATAAAGTCGTTGAATTAATAAAATATAGAGCATTACCTGGAAACAAAAAAAAAAAAAATCGTGCTCTAATTATCGACTAGTTTTAGTTGGATGGGCACCAGTAGTATTTGAATCGAGTTTAATTTATTGCTTTGTGTCTGTCTTGAAGACGCATAAAAGAACAGGATGTTCTAAAATATTTTAAATCACATATTGTTTTTGTTACAGAAAATGATATGAAGCTCATCATTTATTGCATACTATTAACAGTTTAACGATATATTTTTTTTTGACCCGAATATGATAAACGAAACTCTTTTCTAGGCCAATATAATTAGCATAATGTATGCAGGGCTCCCAAATGGTCCGCTTTTCCCGCCAAAGTCCGTTTTTTAGGGTAAAGTCCGCTTTAGACCGCTTTTTAACATTTTGGTCCGTTTAGTCCGCTTTTATATTGTTTTTACTCAAAAATCAGATTTTAAAAATTTTCATTACATTAAAAGATACTGTATGCTGACGTTTGTTACGCCCGAACACGCGGCCGCGGCGCTATTTTTCTATTGAACCTAACTTTCTGGTATTATTTCGCTTCAAATTGACGTCATTACTCCTTCAACCGTTGTAACATGGAAATCTAACAAATGGAGAGGTTTGAGGGAGGAGTTATGACTTCAAATCAAAGCATTTTGCTACCGAAATTTCTCACAGGTTCGTACGCCCTTGAAAAAACTTGAAAAAAATCAAGAATGTTTCATCAGTGCAATTTTCTGAACTTGTGTTCGATATGTAGCATCGCGAAAAATTACTTCCTGCGTTTGCGAGTTCAATCTTTTTGCATCTTGTTAATATTTTGATATTTTTGATAATCGAAAGTTATTTTAACATTCATTAACTTAGATTAGCTTATTTTATGTTTAATTCTGATAGATAATGAACTACTTTTTTTTGGAACCATGGTAACATCAAACTTTCTTGGACTTCGCCGAAAATTGCTTGCTGGGTTTTGATATTTCAATCTCTTTGCATCTTGTAAATATTTTGATATTTTTGGCAATCGGAAGTTATTTTTATACAACACCTCCTTAGATTAGCTTATTTTTTGGTTAATTTTAATAGACAATTAACTTTTTTATTTTTGGAACCATAGCAACATTGAACTTTCTCGCACTTCGCGGAAAGTGCTTGTCGTGTTTGAGATTTCAATCTTTTTGCATCTTGTAAATAATTTGATATTTTTGTCAATCAGAAGTTATTTTGACACACTCCACCATAGATTAGCTTATTTTTTGTTTAATTTTAAAAGATAACTACGTTTTTTTCGAAACCATGGCAACATTGAACTTACTCGCACTTCACGGAAAATTGCTTGTGTTTGAGATTTCAATCTTTTTGCATCTTGTTAATGTTTTGATATTTTTGGCAATCGGAAGTTATTTTGACATACGCCTCCATAGATTAGCTTATTTTTTATTTAATTTTAATAGATAATAAACTTTCTTATTTTTGGAACCATAGCAGCATTGCACTTACTCGAACTTCGCGAAGAATTGCTTCTTATGTTTGAGATTTCAATCTTTTTACATCTTGTAAATATTTTGATATTTTGCGCAATCGAATTTTATTTTCACATATGCTATCCTAGACCAGCATATTTTAAGTTCAATTTTAGTCATGTTTAGTTTTAGAGAATTTTTTTTTTTTTTTTTTTGAAAATTATGCCAACAGTGAACATATTTCGCGAAAATTTGATTCTCGTATTCAAGATTTCAATGCTTTTGCATCTTGTAATTATTTTAATATTTTTGAAAATTGGAAGCTGTTTTGACATGTGCACCTCAAATTATATTATTTAATTTTATTTTTAAAAACTAAAACTTTGTATCCTTATTTTTTTTTAAATACTCAAAATGAGTATTTTCAATTTGAAAATATAGCTCTATGAATCTGAAATTACACATTTATTTATTACATTAAGTTATCCAGTAAAAGCTGCCTCAAATTTACATTCAGTGAATTTATCGCTTGAGCGCATTTGTATATTTTTGGGTGTGGGAGCTTTAATAAAAAAATTTCTTTCTCACTAATTTTTATATATACATGAAGACAGTTACAATATTTTTTTGGGCCCGAACAGCTAATACATACATATGAAGAAATGATTTGGATACTTAGCGTACTAATAAATGATTTGCAATCCTCTAATATTTTTGAACTTAGTCAATCAGTAGCATAGCCAGAAATTACCTCCTGCTTTGGTGTTTGATCATAAACTCTCATATGTATATAAACGTACCATATGTAGGCTGGAAATATGTGTAAAAGCCAAGAGCTGTGGAGGGGGAGGGAACCTCCTGGCCTCTAAACTATAGCTTCTTGTCTTGCGGTACCTTATATCAAAATAAATTCTCTTTAAACTGGTTATGTGAAAAATTTTGTAAACTACTATGTGCTAAGGTGTTTACTGTAATAACTATATCTAAAAAGTCTTTATTAAACTATATGCACTAATATAACCCATATATGCATATATAAACTATATGCACTAACTATATGCACTAATTCATCGCTCACTTAGGTGATTATTTTTAATTAGCCAGTTTTTACCTGTTAATTAGTAGAAAATTTATTTTACAATTAAAGTTAATCTGTAAGATGGTCAGTTACATGCTTGCTTGTCACCCCCTCCCCATTCAAATATTTGTGTAAATAATATAATTCAATGGATAAAAAATTCAGTTGTGCAGAAGGTGATAAGAATTTATCATTAAAAATCATTATTATGGTTAATTAACAAATTATCTTCATGTATTTAGTGCCAGGCAGCTAATTTACCTTTTGGTGCTTCCCTGGGTTTAACTATGAATGGTCCTCTCAAGGTCCTCTTTTTAATCCTAACTGGTCCTCTTTGGTCCCCTTTTTGATTCAAAGTGGTCCTCTTTTACCCTTTTCTATGGCTAAAATGTGTTGGGAGCCCTGTGTATGTCATATTTAAAATTTTAAAACAAAAACGACTGCTTTTTTTTTCCCTTTCGAAGTAAATTTGCAAAAAAAAAAAAAAAAAAACGACTATCGGTTTTGAAATTGATTTGATTTTTATGTCAATTAAACATTCCCATTTGCTCGGCATTTTCCGCAAGATTTATCTCTCAAGACTGGCATCAAGTACAAAGCCTGAAGACTAGGGATGATGGGTAATGAATGACGTCATACGCATTGATGCAGAAGAAGGGGGAAATAGCTTTTAAATGCTAATGTAGAATTCAAGTTTGAGATGAATGTTTCGAACAAAAGGTATTCAATAATTTATCTTAATGCAATTCAAAGTTTTCTAATTTTATAGTATAATGTGTATGTATTTGCTAAGAGAGTGAAAAATTTTGTAAACATTTTAAAAACTTCTTTTTTGTGTCACATTTCCGTTTTAACATGCTATTATCAAAATGACTGCATTGTAATTTTTAATTAAATTAACAAAAAGTAATAAAATAAAATAACGGGCAGTGTTTCTTTTAAAAGAACGTTTATTTGGGAAAGTAATTTATTTTGAAAGCTCAGATTTACAAAACAGATCCAACATTTAATATAAATGCAAAAAATTCTATAAAATTCATATGGTTCGTAAAATATATCAAAATAGCCACAAAAGTTTACTCATAATGGAAATTAAATACATATTTTCAAGCCACAGTCTCGTTAATGCAAAAGAAAAAAAGGAACGAAACAACCGTAAATCAAATAGAATACATTTAAATAGCTTTTAAGATATAAAAGGAAACCGTGCAGTATTTAACTGAAAATACAGTTCAAGTTCTTTTAAATTACATTAAGAACTGTTCCAGACATAAAACTAGAACATAAAGTCGGAAAAATTCACAAAGTAACTCGGAGAAAGCTTCTGAAAAACATTGTTTGTGTACAAACGTAAAAAAAACCAAAACTATATTTTATCAATATGAAAGTGGTTTTTAAGATGAACAATCTCATTTTAAAACTTTTATATAAAACTCGGGAGATGTTCCTGGAATTTGAAAAAAGGGGGGGGGGATTTAATTCTTTAGCTTTGCTAAGCCATGATGTGTGGTCATGCATCTCCAGAAGTACGAATCAATTTTGAAATTTGAACACAATGCATTTCCTTATGATAAAGACCTACAAGTTAAGATAAGAAAGTTTACAAAGGGCATGCACAATGTACTCAAATGCTGTACTGTAATTATATTCTTAATCATTAGTGAATTGAAAAATATATGACAAAATATTTCTGAGAAAATGTCATTGAACAGATAATGATACATACGTCGTGTTTTGATCTACTTTACAGATTTTGTTAAACGTTAGTTGGTTTCATTAAATGAAATTCAGTATTTTGTGTTTTAAAAAAAATGAAATTATTTTTGTTTTGTCTGCGCATAAAAGACATTTTGGTACATAAGTGCACTGTCTGATGAATGGCTTTAAAAATTGTTTTTGCATTCTACGTGTGAGACCAAATAATAATAATAATAGTTGTTACAGATAATAATAATAATAATAGTAAGAATATAAGTAAAAACTATAATAATAATAGTAATAAATAATAAAAAAAATTGAAATAATAATAAGAATAACAACAACAACAGCAATTATATTAATAATAATAATAAAAAAATAACTAATCGTAATAAATAATAATAATAGTAATAATACATAATAACTAATAGTAATAATTAATAATAGTAATAATACATAATAACAATAGGGGAAAAATAATAAATATAATAATAATAGTAGAAATTTTGAATAATAATTCTAATGATAAATAATAATAATAATGATAATAATAATAATAATAGTAATAATAATAATAGTAATAAATAATAAAAATAAATAAATTATAATAAGGAGAGAACAGAAAAGAAATAAAGATAAAGTATTGTTCCTAAATATTTTATAAAAAGCAATATCTCTGTTAAACTATCTCTTTGATTCAAGTCTTTTAGAAGTTAGCTTGTCTTTAAGTCTCATCCCTTGTTCTGTATCAAAATGAATATGGTTGAAATTTACCCCAGAAAAAAGAACTGAAAAAAGAAACTGATATTCAAAAGAAAATTTTGTGTGAGTAAGAACTCGTCTGGCAAAGATTCGAAATTAATTCTAGTTTCATGATGTCAAGTACACACAGAAGAAGTATCTTTTTAGTGGAAGATACACCTCTAGAGTAGAATAAGGAGTGCGAAAAGAAGCTTAGGATTTAACTCATTAACTTCTCAGTTCAAGAGTTCGCCGACCTTTCTCCTGAGTATCAATTTTTCATTTATTTATTGCTCAACAAGTGGTCCGTGACATTGGTGTGTTGCCTCAAGGTCGACACAACTGGGTCGCAAAGGGATAACGCATCCACCCCACAGTGCTGAAAAGCTGCAAATCGTTTTCTTTTCTTCCTCTAATCTGGCGATGCATCAGAAAGGCCTCCGGAGGGAAAGTTTCGCTTTCAGGATCGCTCCGTTGTTCAAATGTATCGTTCATATTTTTTTCGAAATATTGATATTCGTTCCGTACAAAGAGTTAGCATTGAAAGTTTATTTATTTTGAATTGATATTTGTTCAAGTAAAAACAAGTCATCATCGGTTTTGTTCGAAGTAGTTTTAGAAGGAATTAATAAATAAATTTTAAAATGCAAAAAAAAGTAAGTAAATAAAAATTAAGGAATTAACTAAAAAATAAATAAATATGTTGAAATAATAAAGAAAACTTCAATTCGTTCCTGACAAAATAAAGTTTTTGCCATGAATTATTGCAGTCAGGTAATTGTTGCATGTTTCTAAAAGTTGTAATTTTAATCAACTTAAGTTTAATTCTTTCAGATTTTTAATTCATGATTAATTTCATACAAAAAGAACACTAATTAAGCGGGAAAAAGGCAACATAATGGGGTCGTTTCCAAAATTTTAAAAGTATTTTTTTCGAAAGAGCATGCTTAAGAACATAGAATCTGATCATTTTTTAAATAATTTCTTTTAGTTTAATATTTTTAAAACATTACTTAAATCGGTGCTCTTTTATCGTTTAACGCTTCTGCTGATGACATCACAAATGATGAAATGTCCTT
This sequence comes from Uloborus diversus, assembly GCF_026930045.1. Lineage (NCBI taxonomy): Eukaryota > Metazoa > Arthropoda > Arachnida > Araneae > Uloboridae > Uloborus > Uloborus diversus. The sequence continues at coordinate 39,339,165 of NC_072734.1, forward strand.
CAGTGTTGCCATTCACGGTTCAAAATATTTAATTCACATCTTTACTCACGTGTATTGGCAAAAATATGGTTAACAGCAAACGTAGAGCGCAATTTTAATTCGCTGCTTGATTATCATAACGTGGAAACGTAGTAGAAAGATGCGGCAAAGTGCATCATTTGTGACGTCATCAAGACCACGCCTTGTTTGAAAGATCGGACGTTTAAAAAAAAAATAATTAAAAAAAAAACTGTTGGGAAAATGAAAGTATTTTCTGGGTCCATGTTTTTTTTTTTTTCTTTGCTCATTCTATCCATTTTAATGACTAAAAGTAGTACTTTTGACTGAAGGAAACTATCCCATTGCGTAAGAAATGTGAGACATTGTAAGTGGAGGCAGAGTTTGAAAAATCTTGGTACCACAATCATTTCAAAAAAAAATCCATAAACATATCAAAATTAGCAAGTTATGCAATATTTAGAAGTTAAAATCACTATAAATGAAATGCGTTATTCCAAAACAATCTACAAATAAATAATTTTGTTTGTTGATGGGGCATTTTTAATTGACTTGAAATGAGAAAAAAATCAACTTGTATTGTGTGTATGATTTTGTTAGGCACACTGATAATCCGAGATCGTACACCTAATTTAACAGGTAATGCAAGGAGACAGGACATTGCTAGGAACAGGCGCTGATTAAGTTTTAACTTATCGCTTAAAATACACTTCAACGGGAACTTTATTTTTAGACGCCGTACGAGTAAGTTCTTACATTGAATTTATTACTTCCTACATGTTTTGTAAAGAGCTATTAAAACTTAATGAACTGAAAAAAAATAGTCACACAGTTGTCAGTTTTACAATCCATTAACAACCCCAACATTAACCGCCCTCTAAAATGTGATGAGCAGAAGCCCTGGATGTTGAACAGTTGTTCCCGCTGTAGCTTTTTCTACTCAAGCTAAGTTGGCGGTTCTAAAACTTGACCACGAAGAGATGGCGGGTGAGCTTGAAACGAAAACATCATTTTGTATCATTTGTACAAAAGAAGAAGAAAAAAGGAGCCAGAAGGCGCAAAGTGGTAAGAGGTGTCTTTGCTTTAATCCTTACTACTACAAAATATAAACAACCTACTACAAATAATACAAATGATGATCTTGCTTTAAAGTCATCCGCCATCTCTCCTCAGTGTCTGAGGTCTAGCCTCAGTGATTTTGACTGCAGTTGTAATGGTAATTCTATTCAATAAACTTTTTGTTTCATCTGCAGCTATTGCGTAATAATTTATCGAATAATTGATTTGAGACAAAATCAGCCACACGACACCACGTTTGTGCTTTGCAGTTAAAACATTATCCTGTACAGTAAATTTCCTTTCTTACTAAGTAACATCATGTGCAGTAAAGCCAAACCTTCTATGATAATTCCAAATGGAATTAAGTTCTTCTAGTTAGAACTGCTACTTTTTTAATGTCTTGTTTTATCACATCGATGTTCCTTATTTAGTCGATTCTTTTCGATCGTTTTAAATTTTAGAAATAACCGTTTGAGTTGTTCGATATTTTTTTTCAATTTCACTCCATTAGGCTGTTATCTCTTACAAAGGAGTTAATTAAATTTCTTGGAATCGTTTCGGAATTTATTAAGTACTAGTTTTCCTTTTGAACTTATTTTCATGGTTCTAAAATGTTTAATTAAATTTACTGTTCTAGAATCATTTCTGAATCTTTAATTTAATGCTGTAAGGAATAAATTAATCATGATGGAATACATTTTTGTCTGAAAAAGTTTTATGCATATCGTTTATCAAACCTGAAGGAATTAATAAAATGTTCAATGAAATATTGATTCATTGCTTTTAACATAACAGGTCTGAATAGAGTATCTTTGCGGTTATTCCTTGTTTAACTCTGACCAGTCACGTGTTCAATTTAAACTTATTCATTCACTTGGAGGACAAACGTACTCAAAAAATGTTTTTTAATTGCTAACTATATTTACCCTTTTGAATGTGAAGAAGTTTTAAATTGCATTAACACTCTTTAGAAAAAATTAATAATTTTAAACCGAAGTAATATAGCCTTTATTCCATAGATGTAACTCGTAATGTAGTCATTAAAATTATAAACTTTTCTATTCTAATGGGGTTGTTTCCTTCAGTCAAAAGTACTACTTTTAGTCAATGAAATTGATAGAATAAGCAAAAAAAAAAAAGGAAAAATAACATGGAGCGAGAAAAATTTTTCATTTTCCCAACGGTCAATTTTTGATTAAATTTTTAAAGTGTCCGATTTTGAAAACAAGGCGTGATCTTTATGACGCCACAAATGATGTAATTTTGCGCATCTCTACTGGCGGTTCCACGTCATGATAATCAAGAAACAAATTAAATATTGCGCTCTACGCTTGCTATCAACCATATCGTTGCCACTACATATGAGTAAAGATGCGAATTAAATATTATGATCCGTGAATGGCATTTCATCATTTGTGATGTCATCAGCAGAAGTAGTAAACAATAAAAGCGCAACGATTAAAATATTTTTTTAAAAATATTAAATTTAGCCAAATTATTTAAAAAATGGTCCAATCCTATGTTTTTAAACATGGTCTTTAAGAAAAAAATACTTTTAAAATTTGGAAAACTACCCCATTATAACATTGTAGCGCCAAGCTCTTTTAAATTCATCATCATCATCCCTGACGTGAAAACCCAGGGTGGGTCAAGGCGATATGCCCCAATCGTCCCTAGGCTCCCCTATTCGCAGCTAAGCTATTCCAATTTTTGAACCTAAGAACAGTACAATCCACTTCTACAGCAACCCCTCAACGCAGCTTTGGCCTTCCACGTTTTCTAGTACAAAAAGGTCTAGCCTTGAAAATTTTCTTCAGAATGCTACTATTGTCCAAGTGGATAATGTGGCCGATTCAACTTAGATCCGCAGAAAGCATCCGGGTGCTTAAACAAATTATAGAGTTCATTTTGCGTCTTCTAGGTCAGATTCCATTTCTGAAATTCCTCCTAAGATACTCAAGATGCCCAAAAGATATCTTCCCTTCATGGTCAGGGTCCAATAAATAGGATATAATAACAGTCTTGATGAATGATTATTAAAATATATCCATTTCACCAACTAGCACAATCAGATTTTACCTTCTAAAAAGCTGAATAGTTTTCGGTCATAACTATTCTAACATGAATCAAATGTACCACACTAAGATTCGCCATCCAGTAATCGTTAAATGGTGGCATATTAAATCAGCTTGATTTATAACAGCGCTATCTAAAGGATTATTCATAAAACCTCGATCTAAAAAGGAAAAAAATGTAAGTTTTGCTCCCTATGAATTAATAATAATAACATGAACCCAGAAAATTCTGTCATTTTCCCAATAGTTATTTTTTAATTAATTTTTTTTTTAATGTCCGATTTTTCAAACAAGTCGTGGTCTAGATGCCTTTACATATGATGCTTTTTGGCTCATCTTTGTACCGCGTTTCCACGTTATGATAGTCAAGAAGTGAATTAAAATTGCACTCTATGCTTGCTATCAACCATATCGTTACCAATACACGTGAGTAAAGATGCGAACTAAATATTTTGCTCTGTGAATGGCAACACAGAATGGCATTTCATCATTTGTGATGTCATCGGCAGGAAATATAAACAATGAAAGATCACCGATTTAAGTTTTTTTTTTTTAATATTAAACTTAAACAAATTATTTAAAAAATGGTTGAATCCTATGTTTTTAAGCATGTTCTTTCAGAAAAAAAATACGTTTAAAATATTGGAAAAGACCCCATTGTAACCTTGCGCTTTCTGATTTTGTTTGCAAGTTTACATCGCATTGATGAAAATATTCCTTCTGCTTCCTGCCGTCACGTGGTGTCTCGTGACATGAACCACTAGTGCTTTTTACATTCGTGATTATAATATAGAGTTCGTAATTTAATGTTCGTGTAACATTCATTCTGCTAAAAAGCTTTACTTTTCTCACTGCAAAAGCTTTTACGTCGATATCATTCATGGTATTTTTATTAAAAGTTATTGCCGAATATTTTGTTATCATTTATTAAAATGTTGAGTTATTGCTTGAGAAATAACAATTTCCTGTATCATTATTCGAGGAGAAACTCCAACTTTAAAGAGCAAAACTGAGAAAATTATTTTGCCTACAGCGGCCCGTAGAAAAATACCATCTCTAGCACCTTTTTAAATATTGGCCACATTGTTTTACTCAAAAAGCTAAACTTCTTTTTTTTATTTGTTAAAATACAATCCTAAATACATTAATTAATTTAAATGATATACTTTAAATAAATTAGTTCACAAATGAGAAATAAATAAAGACCTTTTGTGGAAGGAATTAAATGGAAATGGACAACGTTTCATTGTACAAATCTAACATATTAATATATTATTCTGCTAATTTTGTGCAATATAACGTTATTTATTTTCTTTAAGTTCTCAAATGAAATGGTTTTAATGAAGAAGATGCTACCAGTTAATTAATGCATTTTTAATGCACTTAAAGGTCGTTGATTTATTTTTACAGGGGGAGATTGACAGATTGCTTTTTAATCTCCATTTTATTTTTTTAGTCGCCCTGGCTACCGCTACTTTTACCCTTTATACAAAGTGCATTTTAGGTCAGCATTTAGTATAAATGTTTTGAATTGCAGAGGGAAATCAGTAAGAAAATAATTCGTTGATTAAGTAAATTAAATTAAATAATAAAATCCTTCATAAATGTTTTATTTGAATTCAACATTCCCACGCAAGAAGGTAAACCTACCATTTTCAACATTATATTTTTTCGAGCACACTTATCTTCTGTCATTTTATGCTTTTCAAAATTACTGGTAGAAATTCGTTGATTATTATTTTCCTACTTAATCCTAAGTTCACGGGCAACTATGCATTGAAAAATATTTCATTAGCGAAAATGCGCCCTGGTTATTTTGTGATGTAAAATTTGATTTGATTTTAATGGTGGGAAAGCAAAGAAGAAGCGAACGTAAAATTATAGGCGAAGTTCAACTCGAATTAGGGTTTTGCAGCTCTCAAGCCACGTTAGCGAAACCTGTTGGATGAAAATTTCTGAACATAATGGCTGTTTGTTGTTTCTTTTTCGCTTACTTCAAAACACATTCACACAAAGCAGTTTACGCTTATTTGCAAAGCTTCTAAATTTAATTTGGGTGGCCACTCTGGGTGTTATTTCCAATATAAACAATTGTCGAGGTAAATTAAGGTGAGCTTTTCAGTGGCCATTCAAAATTAACATTAGCATTGTTTGAGGTTACTCTTCGAATACCGTTGTTTACTCAAATAATAAGTGGTAAATTAGGTTGTTGATTTTCGTTGGAATTGGTTGTTGGAGTTATTGGTATCGCTAGATACTTTTCTAGATTTTTTTTCTTCTGTGCATCTCATTTTTTTTTTTGAAAATCAAGTTTTATTTCTCATTTTAGTAAAATGATAAATAGTCATACAGATTGTTTGTATCCAGTCATTTTTGAACACATCCACTGAATTTTGTAATAAGTTATTTCACCAAAAAAAAAAAGTGAGACAGTGACGCCGCTTTGACGGTTAAACACTCCAGAAACCTTATTTTTAACTAACACATTATTCCAAAACTGATATGGTCTTTGTAAATGTCTAATAAGTCAGTTTGCCCTCGAATGGTCTGACATCTCGATTTTAACCCTTGAAAATGTCTTTTAAATGGTCAGTTCTAATGTGCTGTTTACAGAATGAGTAATTTCAAATTTACTACCACTTGGATGGTACATAATTCTTAAAATGCCGGTATGGATTAGTATGACGTTTTATTAACTGCAGAAGACATGCTATTATATGTCTCTTTAAATGGTAAAAATATTCGTAATTAATCTAACGAATCAAACCAATATTACATTTTAGGAGCCTTCGTTTATGTGCAAGTGGCAGTACTGTCTGTTTGTAGGGTTCTTAATTAAAGCTGATTGAATTTGCATTTGGTTTCCTAGTTTGTTTCCAGCTAAGAAATAACGGAAAAGTGGTGGAAATAATATTAACTTTAAATAAGAAACTGAGTATTTTCCTGTTCAAATGAAAAAAAATGTAATTTACCATTTTAAATATAAAAAATGTATGGTGAACTACACTCTAAAAACTTTTGTGGTATGTTGCACAAAAAGTGTATTTGCTGGCACTAGAAGGTGGTCTAGTATCTTTACCTGTTTTGGTAAAAATAATAGATCACCTGTATAGCACCATCTAGTATCCTGTTTTGGTGCATTATATGCGAACAAGCACCAGCATTTACGTATATTGCATTAAAATAGGGTAATCATCCTTTGAAGCCAGATAACTTGTAGTACCTTTTGGCACAATACACCTTTTTTTAGTATGTAATTAATTTGCGAATTAATGACTAGTCTTAGTGCACATTGAGTGTTTTTTTTAGTATGTAATTAATTTGCTAATTAACGACTAGTCTTAGTGCACTTAGTGTGTTTTTTTTCTTTTCTTTAGGTCTTTTTCAGTGCTGTTTTAACTGTTATACGTACAAAAAAAAGGCCGTTTTCATGCATAATTTCGTAGAAAAAGCAGTATTGTAAGAAAGATTATGTAAAGCTCATGCGACATATTATAATTGAAAATGAGATTTGAATCCTCGTATTATACCATCTATCTTTATTTAACTTGAAGAAAAGAGCTACGTATTTAGTGCTTTTTATGTCGTAAGATAATGTCGAGATTTCTGCATCGTGTATCATTCGAGTTTAGTTTGCTCAGCTGCCAGTTAATCCAACAAGGCACTCCATGTACCCGTTGTGTTTATAGTCAGCCACTGGTAGTGTAGAAAGTAGCTGCGCTCATTTTCATTTTATTGCCCTTTATATCGCTTTTGGAACCACTTAGACGTACTATTTATAAAATCATGGCAGGAACTGTAAAAACACTGCATAAACTTTACAGCTATTTCAAATAAATTAATACCTTAAAATCGAGTGTTAATAGTAGGAAAAAATGTTTTTTTTTCTCAAAAAGGCTTCTTCGTCACAATTAATGACCGGAAGTTTTTTCATAATTAAATAAGCCTCCTATGTCTTCTGTCAACATAAGACAAACAGACTGACAGCCGCACATTTTCTCTACTTACAAATTTTTAATTTTTCAATATTTTTTCAATTATTTATTTATTTATTTATTTATTTTGTTTTTAGCGATACATTATGGTGCATTAAGTCTTCGTTCGTGTCTTTTTAGATTTCCTTTTCTTTTTTTCTTTAAAGGGAAGGTAGGCTAAAAAACGAAAGCTCAGAAGGCTTTTGATTTTAAGGTTATGGATGCAATATTTGTTTCGAGGGCCATCAATTAAGTAATGGCAACATAGAAATAAAACAATTTAATAACCTAACAAGTACAGTTGTGTTAATTATTTCTATGTAATCACTTATAACTTTTTGCCAAATGTTGGGAAGCCGCTGGAGACTACTGGTAATTTGTTGATTGTAGATGTCAGCGACAGAGCGCGCTTATGTTAGGGGCACATGATGAGTGAGACCAACCTCTAAAGATTATTCCTGGAGGACGGTGTATGGAAAGGAGACCGCTCAGTATGTCAATCTGATCTTGAGGATTGGAGGGCCGACCTGTGTGTTGCAAATCCACAGTCTCACTCCGACTCCAACGAAACGCTTACAGGCTTCCAGCAATCCTCAGTACCATTCTGTTGCATTTTTGCCATGGGAAACCTCAATTTAAGCCACGATAGCTGATCACTTTTTGAAAACATGCTTTAGAGGGATGGAAACGAAACTCTTCACTTTAACGTCACACAACAACCACTCTCTTTCTAATTAGATCTACTGTCTCTTGCATTCTACACACTTACAACAGCTCCAGCTCACAACTTCCATATTAATTTGCACATGCCCGCTGTTCTGTAAGTTTCTAGAGATTAAGTTGCCACTATTTAATTTCAATACCTCTCGTACATTCTAGACAATTTTTTATACTTACTTCTGCTGTCTTTCTTACCAGTGAGTAGGAAAAAAAAAGATCAATATCTTCTGGGAAGATTTGTTAACGTGGACTGAAGAGCGTGAAAGAAAAAAATAGTGAAAAGTACTTTAATCGTTAAGAGTGTGGTGAAATAATCGTCTAAAATACCATCATGTGTATGAATCGTGAAAAAGCTGTTCTTCCCAATCCATTTTCAGTACCAATATGGGAGTTGAAAATGATTTCTATAATAACTGGTGTAAAGCTCACAATTCCTGGCAAGCCTCAAAATGGGTATTAAGTGCTACTTTCTTTGTGACGAATCATTCACGTTATGATAGTTTGGGGGCTTACAACGTTTTTTTAGTGGTCTTTTTTATCTGTTTGCTCGCTCATAATTTCAAATTGAGTATTGTATGGTCTTGTATTTGTAGAAAAAGAAATTGAAATATATTTTTTTCCTTTTTAATTAGAGAGCATTGAATCCCTCTTGGAGGTGTACTTTTTCAGAACTCCCGTATTTTTGAAGTATACGTAATAGAAAATCAGCAAATCCGTGATATGTTAGGTGCTCTGTATCGCATAGAAACTAAAGAAGTGTTCTTAAAGCTTTCGATAAACATTTAGAAGAACAAAAGTGGAAACTATTTTACACACGGACATTAAGCATAACCGTTAACTTACGGGTTTGCTGGCAAATATGCCTATGAAAGTAGTATTTTATAAAAGTTGATAAAGTTCTGATATCAGCATAGTAAAGCTAATATAAGTAAGATTTTGCTGCCTCTAATACACATTTTATGTATTTTTTTCCCTATAGCGACGCTTGTAAATCCAATATTTTTACTGCATCTAAATAAGTTGCTAGGTTGTTTTTTTAATTATGACTCAAGTAAATGCAACTTATTTTGTCGATCAGTTGTGTTGAAGTTTTTTTGCGAAGTTTAATGAATTTCTCATAATACAGATGATTTAGATATCTTTTTTATGTTTGAAAATATTGTATTTTCACCGCTGTTTTTGTATGAGAAGTGTCTTGCATGAAAAGATGGAAATACAATTTCTACGTTTTGCCAATAATTTTACTACATCAAATCGACAAGGCTTTTGGATTTTCGTCTAAAAGGATAGTAGATTTAATTTTATATATCTCATCCAAATGCCCCCCCCCCATAATTAATTAAAAATAAATCAAAAAATAATTTACAACAGTAAAAATAACTAGTTTAAATTCATCTGTTTTTGCATATTTATTTTTCTTTGGGAATATTCATGATACTTTTTTTCTTTTATTGAACTGATATTTGAAAGAATTCGAAGATGATTTTGAATCCTTTACATAGTCGTACTAAATTCGATGTATTTACTTTCTTTTTAACGTAAGACGTCAAAATTTTACCCTGAGTATAAGTAGGGGAACGTGAGGCAAAGTGAAAAGGTTAAATATTTACTCTGCGTTTAGCGCTAGCTATCTGGTAATATTTTAAGAATGTAGTTGCATATGTAGTCTATTCCAGTCAGGAAGAAAATATCGCCGAATATTAAAGCATATGATAATGCAGGCAATTTGTAATTATTGTTGAAAGTCAAACACAAATTTTTGTATTATAAAATAATAAAAGTCTTGTTATTGACATTTTAAGTATTAATTGAGACTTAATATACAGTGCAATATTTCTTTAGTTAATATTAAGTTTATTTGTGTTTTAAATATTTTTCTCAAGTAGTCGAGTATATGCGGAGCAAAGTGGATGGGGCAAAGTGAAATGGTTTATTTCGTTTACTCACTCAGTCATTTACTAAAACACTTATGTTTTCATGTAGTAATCAATTCATTTACATTTCTTCTTTTAGTAATTCTCTTATTTATTTATTAATTCTGTTATTTTCTTAGTCATTTTCACTCTTTTACTCACTCATTTTTTTTTCATATATAATTAATTAATTAATGTAATTATACGTTTATTATTCCATTTTCTTTTCATTTACTCATTCAAAAATTTATTTACCGATCAAAAAACTTCTTCGATCAAATTACTTCTTCGATCAAATTATTTCTTAGAATCAAATAGAAAATATTTAATTTTTCACTTTGCCCTGAAAAATTACTACAAAAAATGAAAAATAATGTTTCAATGAAAGATTTATTATAAAATACAATGTTCTTTCTTTTTGTACTGTAATTTTCAAAACAATTTTCTAATTTCTTCATTTTGAAAAAGCTCAGTTATTTTAGCCATTTCACTTTGCCCAACATTCCCTTACTACTATTTATTTATGTAATCATTTTAAATCGCAGTCTTTTTCACCCTTAATTGATTCCTTAATTTTCTGTGTTTTAAACCAAAGGTCGAACACAGTCTTTTAACTCCTGCAGTTGAACGCATGGGAACACAAACCCGAACGACTAGATCCAAAGTGAAAAAGAACAATTGTATTGACTAATCGAGAAAATAGTTTAAATCAGCGATTTAAAATAAATCAATTGATTTTGATCTCTGATTTAAATCATTGACACCTTGAGTTCTGTAAAAGTCAGAAAGGAAAACAAATATCAAGCCATTTACGACTGCCATTTACGTTGTTAGATGTGGTCATAGTTTACTGAATAATTCGCTTTTTTAATAGATAATGTTTAAAAAGAGTATAATTTTAACATTTATTCTCAAAGTTTTATTTATTTATTTATTTATTTTTTTGTTTCCGACATTTATTTTGTACATCTTCTTTCCTTCTTTTATCATTGCGTATTGATTTTTAAAAATGTGCTTTGATTCAAAACGTCCAAAACAAAACAGAACCACACCAAAAAAGGTTTTTATTATTACTCTCACCCCTTACAATATCAGGGTTGTTCTATTTTGTCCACCCCGGAAAAAACCGCCAGAAAAAGCATGGAAAAAACCGTCCCGGACAAAATGTCATTTCGTCCATTTTGTCCACATCATCAATATTTGAAAGTTTTGAGTTAAAAATTTGAAGTTTTTGAAAATAATAAATAACTATATAGATTTTTCCTATTTAAGTAATATTTTAATATAAAAAAGCATACTTAAATCTGTATATAAGCAATTGATGGTAAAATATTTTAAAGTGAAAATAAGAAAAAGTAAGATCAGTTGAAGTTTATGGAAGCGTGTTAATTAATCAAATGAGTGTTAAAATAAATTATACTGCATGTAATAGCATTTATAAAAGAAGCACATCAGCTATAAATTGTATGATGTTTATCTGTAATGTGGGGGTTTATAGCTCATAATAAGTGCATTTTTAAATTTAAAAAGTAGAGATAAAAAGTTTTAATGGTTGGAGTTTCGAAACATTCAAAATCATATTTTTAAAAAAAAAGAAAAACAACTTGATATTAATAAAAGAAATGTTGGCATGAAGTGAAATATGTTCTTGCAATACAAATACAAATGTGATGATCAGCAACAGGCTCTGACTAGGCTGTTCCTAGTCAACTTATTAGTCCCCAATGAAGATTAATGACCCTTTTTAAGCTATCTATCTTTTTGCCTATTATAGCCTCTTCCGGTGCACTTTTCTGAGTACCCACAAAGCTACTAAAGTAGTAATTTTTTCTTAATTTGTATGACATTAACATATCCATAAAATATGCAAGTACATAAATATTTTACTATGGGGTGACATCAATAAAAACCCGAAAAATATAACAGTTATAAAATATTTTTAGTTTACAAATATTTGTTTTGTATGTATGTCTCCAAGCATTTAATTTGACTTTCCCATTGAGTTTATTTTCTACTATTGTATATAATAGTCTAATCATGCCTAATAGCATATTCACATTGTTAAATTTTATTACTTTTAAGTAAATTATGATCTAAAATTAGCTGCACCAATGTGCAATCAAGAAACTCTTTAGATTTATGAAATTCTAAAGCTAATGACTCTATTTTCATTAAATGATTAATTTATAATAGAAAATGTATTAAAATAATATATTAATATTATTACACCATCACAATAAGTTTATGTATGTATAATCAGTTTATTTTTCATTTCGTCCAATTTGTCCATTTCGTCCAGTTTTGTCCATTTTGTACAGTTTCTTCCGGCGTCCCGGACTTTTTACAAAAAAGTGAATAAAAGAGCAAACCTGTACAATATAAAGCACGATTCGTGCAAATATTTGTACATGTTCTGAAACAGAGAAAAATCTGTATTATTGCTCTAAAAATTTACATTATAAAGCAAAATGGCGTAAATATTTGCCCATGTTCTGCAACAATGAAATATCTGTATTATTACTCTCATCGTTTACCTTTTTTATGTAAAACCCGTGCAAATATTTGTACATGTTCAGTAACAAAGAGAGACCTGTATTATTGCTCTCACCCTTTACATTATAAAGCAGCATTGGTGCAAAGATTTTCCTATGTTCTGCAACAAGGAAAGATTTATATTATTACTCTCAACTCTTGCATTATAAAGCAGCATTCGTGCACATTTTTGCACATGTTTTGCAACAAAGAAATATCTGTATTATTACACTCGCTCCTATTATTATTAATCTTTATATGAATTTAAAATTGTGTAAGCAAAATTCCTGTCTGTCGGAATATGATTTCATGTATTGCATGCATTACGTACGACATATACAATGTATCAACTCACCGATTAACACAACTATCTCCAGGGCCCCATCCAACCGTTTAAACCACACATAGTGATAGGTACGGGGGACCCTGGAGTTTTATGTTATGTTATCCTTATAAAGCACGTTCTTTCAAATATTTGCACATGTTCTGCAACAAAGTAAGATCTGTGTTATTACTCTCACCCCTTAAATTATAAAGCAACACTCGTGCAAATATTTGCACATGTTCTGAAAAAATGAAAAACCTGCATTATTGCTCTAACCCCTTAAATTATAAAGCAACAATAGTGCAAATTGTTGCACATGTTCTGCACTGAAGAAACTGTATTATTAATCTCGCTCCTTTCATTACAAAGCAACATTCGTGTAAATATTTGCACATGTTCTGCAACAAAGAAAGATCTGTATTATTTCTCTCACCCCTTACATTATAAAGCAACATTCGTGCAAATATTTGCACATGTTCTGCAACAAGAATTTAGTACTGGTAAATTCAGATGGTATCGTGAAAACAGAATCACGGACAAGTTTACGGTAATGATTTCTGAAATTGGGAGATTCTAATCTATAGTTGATCTCGCTAAACTAGATTCCCTTTAATGTAGAATAAAGACTTGTATTCTACAACATCTTGATTAAATTGGTGGTAATTTAACTCTCAACAAGAACAGGAATTACTTCCTCAACATTATTTGATACAAGCACATTCGTTTCGTTTTTATTTTATTTTTCTTACGCTCGAATGCAATTAGGCTTCATTATATCTGCAAATGAAGGAATTCGACTGGCATGTTAATGAGATGAAATTGTAGAAATTATGTATGCCAGTCAGTGATTTCCAGTTGCAAATTTTGAAAGTGCTCATAGTAGATTTTCCTTTTAAACGAGGGAATCTGTTATCGTTGCGCGCGTTATCTTTGCAATGCTATTTAGTAAAAAAAAAAAACATTTCAGGTAAAAAAGAAAAGCAAATGTCATTTAAATTCGAAATTTCAATTACTATGGAGCAAAATTAAAACTTAGTCCTAACTGTTATAGCATTCTTTTTTCAATTAATTATTTTTTTTATGAAAAACTCTAACATAACTTAATTATATCACTGGTGTAAAAAATAATCTATCGCTTCTTTTTCTTAGAGAAAAATGCAGTAGTTTAGTCACCTTCTAAAGATGTTTTAAATATATTCACGAATTTTTCTCTAACATAAATAAGTTTTATAATTTCATGATTTTGGACTTTTACGGTTGATACAGATTTTTATATTTTCGTGTGATAAATTTTATTTTTCAGACAATTTTCTATCTACTAAAGTTTTCTCAAATTTTCGTACCTTTTCAACACTATTTTTGCGCTTAATGTGAAAAATTTTGGTTTGACTTGAAATATTAAGTTCTTCTGTGTTTAGTTTTCTAATTTTTCATTTGAAGACCTATTTTTGACAATGATTAGTTGAAATACGAAACATTTCCTTCCTAACTTTAGGACTTTTTCGTACAAAAATGGAGAAAGTTCAGTTTTTTTTTTTTTTTTTTGAGTTGTTCGACATGAATCTTAAATATTTATTTTAACACTATTTTTAAACCAAAATTTCGAAAAGAAAATTTTCACCATTTTTAAATGTGTCCTTTTAATTAAAAAGTTATTAATGATTTTTCGTCGAAGCCTGTTTTTTGAAACGGTCAGATTGCTGTGCAGATACATGGTTTGCATTTTCAGATTTAAAAAAAAATTGTGATATTATTCTGTTTACGGAAATATATATTTATGTTTCTTGAAAAAAAAATTCTCCTTTATCGTGCTGTTTCATTTCAATAATTTTAATAAAAAAATATATTACAACATGATTAATGATCACTTGCTGACTGAAAGAGGTTAAAGACCACATAAATTATGTTTAACATTCTCCACTTGATATTGAAAACAGCCTCATATAAAAAATAGGTTAGTAACATATTTAGTTCCAAGACTTGAATAACCTTGAAGATTTCTGGAAAGTAATGACCTACATTGGATCTTTTGCACTTGGGGAAAAAAAGGCCTTCGGATTTAACGGACGTCTTGCCTCATTTGTTGCCACGTCTATTTTTATAAATGTTTAATGAAATTGTCATTATGAGTTCAATGGCTTCAATGTAGGGAAGAACAAACCGGGATGTTATGGACATGATCTTTTCTTTTTGGAATTTGCCTTGAAAATGCTTTCACGGATAAAAGGAAATGGCTTTGGCTGCTTCGGGCCATTTGGTGCAATTTTACCTTTTTGAAACACTGCATTTTATCATAAAGTTTAATTTGATATCAACTTTTAAGAATAAAAAGAAAAACAAGTTCCATGAAACTTCTTCGCACTTTTTATCGGTAGATGAATGAAATATGAGTTTTGTGTTGTTATTGAAATATTTTTCAATAAGTTAAAGAAACACATTGTCGAACTTTCAGCGGAATGAGACATTTTTCCCATCTCAAGCATTTGTTCAGGCCAATTACTGCAATTTTACCTTTTTGAAACACTGCATTTTAACATAAAATTTAACTTGATATCAACTGTTTAGAACAGAAAGAAAATGGGTTCCATGAAAACGTTTTGCACTTTTTAACTGTAGATGAATGGAATATGGGTTTTGTGTTGTTTTTTAAATATATTTTGATAAATTGAAGGAACACATTGTCGAACTTTTAACTGGATGACACATTTTTCCCATCTCAAGTATTTTTTATACGAAGACCTACTGGAATTGTTTGTCTTGAAGCACATTGCGTATTTCTGATCTAAGTCACATTACGAATATTGATACAACATCGTGCTGGCATGAAATATTTTCGACAGCCGAGACTATAATTGATGCATCGCCCGAATGTTAAAGACTTTTCTGCTTTTCTTCTTTTGCTAAAACATGGATTTTACGACGCATACAGTTTTAAAAGCGTTAAGGTATTTCTTGTAGCAACGGTATGGAAAAAAAGGGCAGAGGCAGAAACTTAAAATTTTCGAATTTCCTTTTGAAAGAAACTCATACATATTCCGGAGCAGATGAAAAAAGCTTCGGAAAAAGGAAGCAAACGGTGTCAGGATGTGTCATAAATTGTGTTGCTCGAATCATTCGAGCATGAAGCAACATTGCAAATGAGATACAGCCAGACAGACGGACAAACGCTATCACTCCTGCAAGTCTTTTGTCACGGGTGTCACTCGTTCTACAGATTCAGGAAATTGAGGTATAATGGCCCCGTGCATCATAAATATCTGTTGCCTTTTGTTCTCCTGATTTTCGAATTGACATTTCGAATTGTATGTATCAAACTGCCTTTCACATCGGGGCGGGAGAATTTGTGTCAATTTCGGGCTCCATTGTTGGCTAAATAAGAGGTTTTGTTTTGTTGGGATGTTGTCATTTGGAATTAAAAACTGCTACGGAAATGTGGATTTTGCCATAGTTTTATCATTTAGTTTTGGCGAGAATTCTCTTGATTTGTCCGTCCGTTCAAATCGGTGCAAATGTTGATCACATGGTAAAGTTTTGTTTTAATTGCTCTAAACTGAAGAGAAGACAAAAGAGCTCGAATGATATATCGAATCGTAGAAACGTAAAACTCGAGACAGTTAAGTACTGTCTGGTCATAGCAGGATCCTGTACGACGATATATTAAAATAAACACAAAACAGAAATCGCTACTATTAGTAGCATGAAGAAGAACATTGATTCCAATCGATTGCAAGTGGTCTTGGTCTTTCTGATTTATACTTTTTTTTTCGATTTCAATCTGTGCAGAAGAAATGAAGTCAACACTATCTCCAGTGGCGTAACTAACATGTGGGACAACCGGGGTGGTAATTTGTGGTGTCATCCTTCCCCCCCCCCTAAAAACGCAAAAAAAAACCGTTTTTAATATTCTATGTTTATATGAAAACGTGAAATTCCTACAATTTTCAGAAAAAGCTGTACATTTCTGTTATAACAAAATTTTAAGTGGACGATTGTACAAAAGACAAATAAAAAACTATGCACGTTTTTAATATAACTTCCCCTAGGCGCATATGTGCAGACCGTCGAGAGTTCAAAAGAGTAAGGGTGTGTATAAAATTGATGGCCCCTTAATTATTTCAAACGTTTTTCAAGCACGGGGAAAGATAATGGGGTTTAGTTTTTTGGTAAGAGAGGAAGCCACTACTAGGTATAAGTATTGACAATACGAACCTTATCCAGAGTATAGTATTTATTCCATAATGTGGGGTGGGAAAGCGGGGGGTCCACGGTTCCATCTCCCCCCCCCCCCTACTGGAAAAATTTGGAGTTTAAAGTCTTTAAAAATGCATTTTAACTTCACATTTTTCAAAAACTTGCAATTCCACTTTTGGGGTCTTCCCCCTTCCCGACGGGTGACACCCGGGGCGGACCACTCCCCTCGCCCCCCCCCCCTCCGTAGCGACCGCCACTGCTATCTATTTAATTCAAAACATTCCCTAACGTTTTGAAAACTAGATTGTACTTTTTTATCAACCTCCTTCTTATAGAAAATAGCTTTTGTACTGCTATAGTTCTAAGTACCAACATAAACTTAGACGAACTTAACAAACACAATAGGGTTGCCCTGAACAAGTCTTTAATCGATTTTAATTGGTTCATTTGTTTTAATATTTATAGTTCTATAATCAGCAGTAATTTTTCACTTTTTCTAAAAGTGAAAAAATGAAAGATATCGTTAGTTGTTAAATATTTTAGGTTTTGCCATTTTTGAACTGAAAACATTCGACAATTTTTCATTTGCAACAACAAAAGCTGTTTAAGTTTAAAATTATATTTATGCCATAAATTTGATCTCAAATACATAAACTATCGTAACACGTACTATTTAGTTAGTTCTTGAGGACAAATCTTTTTTATGTGTTACCTATTTCCTTCAAGAGCGAATCCAGAAATTTGTCAAGGGGAGGCGATTTTATTTCTTTCTTTTTACACTGTATAAGATTAACAGGCTTACAAAAATTATCACAAAGGTTTCGGACATCAATTCCAAAGGTTTCGAGCATCAATTCCAAAGGTTTCGGACATCAATTCCGAAACATTTTAGGGGGAGAGCCCCAATCCTCCCTTCATCAATCACCAACATCAATAAAATGTGTCTAAAATTGCGTGTTTTGAACTTCAATATCGAAAAATTACCGATGAAATGTCCCTCAAGAGAGGGACGATCATCTCCATCGCCTTGTAATTGTATTAGTCCCTGGTTTTCTTTGTATAAATAACTTTCATGCGTCGTAGTCTTTTGAAAAATAAATATTGGTTTCTGGTTTATTTCACAGTATTTTGGACAATTATCTAGAGTCCGTAAAGTGATTTTTTATTGCTATAACTATTTTATTTACTATTTGATTAGCAGATTATTTTACTTAGAGTTTGATCTACCCGCACAATAATTTTAAATAATGTGCTAATCAAACAGTAAATTTAATAGAAGTGGTTAAAAAAAAAGTATCATGTTATGGACTCTACATTTCTCCAAAATACTATGAAATGGCCCTTCTTCTAACAAAAATGCATTTATCCTTTGAATTTATTTTTTAAATTGTCCCTTAAGTACTACGGTCCTGAATAACTTAAAAAATCTAGAGGAGTTGAAGATATACCATTTGTCTCTCAAGGACAGAACCTTAATACGTGCTATTTACGTTCTGTATCCCCT
The DNA here is from genome assembly GCF_026930045.1 of Uloborus diversus. Classification (NCBI taxonomy): domain Eukaryota; kingdom Metazoa; phylum Arthropoda; class Arachnida; order Araneae; family Uloboridae; genus Uloborus; species Uloborus diversus. The sequence goes on from NC_072734.1 coordinate 39,357,455, forward strand.
GAACAAATTATACTCAAAACGCGTACTCTATGAATATTATTTCAAAAAAGAAAGAGAAAAAAAAATGTTCCTCGGAAAGTTTATTCTTTTCTTGATTTTCAAGTTTCATGCATTTAAATAGCTACGGCTCCAAGCATCATCTATAATTACGGTTTTTCAAAGTTGATTTTTTATTGCTTTTTTGCAAACCTCTGCAGCATGGGTGAGTGTCATTATTATAGACGGTGTTTAACGTTTATGAATAACAAATAAAGCAGCATGTGTGGTCTGTTCTCTAGTTAAAACTCATACCAGTGATAAGCATCTGAAATGCAATTTTTAAAATTTTCGTCTTGAGGCATTTAATTCATCCCTTTCCACCTATTATTTGATATGCAGCTATATTATTTTTCCAACGGACGTTTCGTTTTTGAGTTTTGGAGAGGGGTGTGTTTATTTCATCCATAGCGAGCTGTTTTAATAATAGAGATTTGGGTTTGTTATCAACCTGCTGATAAAATTCCAGGATTCTGAAATTTTATAATAATACTGGGGAAAAAATTGCGCTTAACGTATGTTTATGATTAAAAAAGATTTTCAAGGGCAAGATCCAGAAGAAAAAGCATTTTTGAAATTAGAGCCGAACCATAATATTTAGCTGTATTTCTTTTACTTTAGTTTGCCATGTAAGCTATCATCTTGAGGAAAATAGGGTACATTATAAGTGATTTTTTTTTTTTTTGGATTCATTTAGTATTAAATGCGGATTTTTTTTTTCTGTTTTTCAAAGATATCCTTGAACTTTGTATTTTGTGGCTGAAGCAGCATATATTGTTAGAAGTTTAATTTAAAACAAACATAGAATTAAATATAAAGAAAAAAAAACAAAGATGGTAATGCACACTTAAATATTTTTCATAAAAGAAGCCGAAGGTTTTTTGTCTTTAGAATTTTTTCATCTGTGCAGACTTTAGAAAATTAATTCTAAAGGCCTTTTCTTGTTTCCTGAATTTCAGTTTCAACTAAAATTGAGTCTTCTTGTGGCCGGTTTCGACCGCTAGTTTTGCTCTTTTACAAGTGCCCTATTTTCTGCGTTTCTGAATATTTTTGCCTGTACAAACTCCGTAGAAAAATGTTTAAATTCTGAGAAAATTGCCGTCTATGTATTTCTATTTTGTAATTGTATTCTTATTTTTGTACTGTAAGTATTTTGTTTTACGGAATAAATAATTAAATTCAATGATAATGTGGATTTTTTTTTTGTACAAATGCAATTGCGCAAGTTATTTCATATCATTATAGTGCAGTTGAAAATGTGCAAAGGATTTTATCTATATAAGTTACTGAACACAAAACTTCAAGAACTAAATACGAAATTTGATTTCATAAGTAAAAAAAGCAAAAAAAAAAAAAAAAAAAAGAAAATAAATAAAAAAGAGAATTTTAGAGACTAGTGCTTCAATTCACCCCCTACAATTTCAACACTAATAGTGAAATGTATCATCGAATGCTGTATGGTTCTATGGTTCTGGATCTTTTAACTAGTCTTTTAACTAGTCTAAAAATTATGCTTTATATTTCAATTATTTTGGAATAATATTTACCTATTAAGTCATCATGTTTATTTACTATGGCAATGCTTTTAAAAGCCAAATTTTCTTGCTTTACCCTGTAAAAGGGTTAGTATTTGAGCTGACAGTTACTTAGCCCTCTCAGCTCGCGTTACTGATTTAGAATCCGAGTAATAATTGCTGAGTGCTTTCTGGTTCCTTGCTACATAGATGCTAACTGAGAAATTGAAAGTAGGCGGCATTACCGTTCATTCTATTTAAAACACGATAATTTGAATAATTTATTTATTTTTGCAATATTTGAATTCACCATGTTTGATAGGCTAAGCGATGCTTAACACTTCATTACTCATAGCATTTGTGCACTGTGATACACTGTTTAGGGCATCTTTCTGCCTTGAACAACAAACGTGAATGTGAATATGTAAACATAATTGTAGAATAAATACATGAATAAATTTTAAAAAAAATGTTTTAGGATGAAATAAGTAACTTATGACTCTTTTTAATAAAACGAAGCTTTTCTAAATCTGAATGCATCAAAATGAATATACTAGTAAAAAAATTAAATTTGTTGATTCTGAGAAATATGTGATATGAGCTTTAAAATACTTTACTTCATTTGTTTGTTCAAATTTATACAATGCCCCCATACAAAATTCCATATGAAAGGATGGATAAAACAGTTTTCAAATGATAAATATTTGATATGGGAGACAGAACTAGTATTATAGTATAATCTAGCGTACGGTTTAATAATAACGAAAAATGTCTTAAAATGTCGTAAATCATATTTTATTTTACAAACTGTTATTCAACCGGCGGAAACTAGATATGTAAACTGAAAAAAGTCTGACCTTTCTTTAACGTGTAACTGAAGTGTTTCCGCAACATAAATTTTATGGATATATTTTGCAGGAAACGGAAACAATTCGGATGTAATGCATCAAGTTCTTTTTATAAAATGAATTTATTTCAATGATTCTGTACACTACATATGTTTCCTATTGCTGTTAAATGTTAAAATCCTAACATTAAGGCACCTTTTAGTTTCTTTTAAATTTTATTGAAAAAAAAAATTTGAGGTTTTATCTCACTGTTTCTTATAAAAAAAAACTAGTATATTTTTTTCTGTAGGAAATATTTTTTTTTTTTTTTTTTTTGCAAAAAAAAAAAAAAAAAAGGAAAAGTATCAACTTTATAAATTGTTTTTTATTTTTAAATCTTCTTATCCACGAATTAACCAAGCAAAGAGATGGAGAAACTAAAAAGTCCAGTATCAAGTACATTTTCCGGAAAATGTACAATACGGTATTCTCAGCAACAAAGAATAACCAATATTGTGCCAATGAATGTTAATAAATGCAACAATAATAAATGTATAAATAATCTATTTCTGCTTCTTTATCTAGCGTCATTTCATGTAAAAGAGTACGATAATTGTCTTTGAACGTTTAGTAGTTTAACCATTTTCTACTTTTTAAGTTGATGACCATTTTGAATTTATATTGAAAATGCATTTTAAAATAATTCAGTCGTTTTTGAGTTGAGATGTAAATAATTAATTGCTTACTTTTTTTTAAAGTTCTGACTGCCCTTAAAACGAATCTGTTATGAGATTTTTTTTCTCTTTTCTTATCTCTTTCCGCCAAGTTGTTTGGTACATTTTAGTTTGAAGCACATTTCATATTTAAAAGCTAAGCAGAGAGAAATACTGATAGAGGATGGCCTAGAAAACAATTCCAACATTATTTCCTGAAAAAGCAAGTAATAAGAAGTGTTAATAACTTTGATTCTTGTTCCTTTCATTAGTGGTTCTGATTGTCTCTTCTTTGAAACAAAATGACTTCATCAAGATACTTTTATTCCCCTCTTGGTCAAAGTCACTATAACGACTACATTCACTAGTCGACTTGAACTTCAGGCTGACATCCGAATCGTCGATCGAAGCTTTCTTCAACCAATCAGAAGTACTCAATCGGTGGCTCGGATGTTCGACTGAGATTCAAATTTGCTGGAGAACATAGCTGAAAATGGCTTTCCAATTGTGATTCTCAATTCCACGCAAGGTTGAAGTACATACCTAAGTCGTAGTCAGTGCTAATAATATTTAAGAAGTTGAACCTCAGTCGTGTACCCGAATCGCGGATTGAATGCTTCTGTTTTTTCGATGAAGGCTACGAAAGATGATTTGGATGCCTAACTGAAGTTCAACTCTTCTGGTGAATATTGTCGATATAACGCCTATATGGCGTGGTAGTCATATTAGAAAGTTTCAGAGTATATTGCTTTTGTATAAAACAGATAACCGTTTATTTCATCTTGATGTATGATGAAGCTCGAATTCTAAGAACTTCTATGGTTTCAAACATTATTTGATCGCATTACGTAGTTTTCACTGGCATTAACTGATCACGATTGTTACTGATTCAGCGTGGAACACGCGAACTAATGCGTTCGCTACACGGAAACGCTTTGAATTTTTATAAAAGTTGAAGCTAACCGATCTCTTGCTGATAATTGATGCGATGTAGAGAAATGCCTAACTTGAAATTAAAAAATCGTAATGCATCAAAAGCAGCATGTATTTATAAACTTCGTTAACGGAAACAACTGAGATAGAATTTTAAGTAAACGGATTGCCCCAAATACTCTGACCTTCAAACGGGGAGGAATTGCAACGAAAAAGAGGTTATCGAACGTGAAAATCCTTCTCTGTTGAGACTGGAAAAAACAAACTTCGAATGTTAATGGAGTTGCATGACAGCTGTTTCGAAGGACGTATCCACTTTTTGACAATAAGAATCGCTCCATTTTCCTTTCTGTAAATTTCCTACGGTGGGAATTGGAATTTGGATCAAGTAATGAAAGGCTCTGGATACCGGTTTGCTGGATTTGTAGAGAGTGGACTGTCTGGTGGAGGAAGGGCCGTTAGAAAAAATCACTTTCTCACTGACAGATTCAACCGTTGCTGTTCTTTTACGAATTCATCAGCAGTGTCCGTTATTACATGTTGTTCTGCGAAAAGTTTTTATAATGTTTATGAAAGATCAATCTTTTTGTTTGACGTAAAAAGCAGAAATACAAAATGGCAAATGCAACATGACAGAAATATTTAATCAGGTTTCAAGTAAATGATTCAGCGGACTTGAATACACCTTCTTTACTGAATTAGAACAGTATCCCACAAACCCTATTGTATAATCATTTTCTTTAGAATCTGTCAAGATTTTAAGTAAACTTCCCAAATATTCTTCATGGAAGTTGTTGATATTTTTGCCGAGATATTGGTAATCTAATGTGCAGGTTTCGTCAGTGAACTCTGAAAACATTTTTATGAAATATACAAATTCTCCATCGATCTGCGGTGGGATTTAAAACTTGGACCAGGTTGCGAATGTCTCTGGATACTGGTTTGCTTGATTTGTAGAGTGGTATCGTCGGGTGGAAAAAGACTGTTGGAACAATCACTTTGACACTGACACATTCGACTATTGCTGTTTTTTAAAGAATCCATCAACAGTGAACATTTCTAGATGGTGTAAAAATATACTCATGTATATTTTTAGTTATATCTAAACTCGATTTTTATTTACCGTCTGTCAAAAAAGTCAGAAAAATGAAATGGTCAATGCAGTCTGACAGGAATTCAAAATCAAGTTTCGCGTGAATGATTTAGAGAACTTAACTGTACAAGCATTCTGTACGGACCCGGCTTTGGATTTTCTCTAATGGTGTACAATCATTCTTTATGGAATCCTTAAAGATTTTAATTAGACTTCTCAAACATCCCAAATGCAATCTGATGTCATTTTCAATGGAACAGCAGGCATTCTCCGTGGAATTAGGAATCTATATACACGTTGTCACTGAGCTGTGCAAACTTTCTTGCGAAATCCATAAAACAGGGATTTTATATAGCATCAATACAGATTTCTAGTTCACTCTACATCAATTCCCTCTTTAATCTATAGTATCAGTAAACTTTAGTTATTATCTATACAGTTTTCACAGATTTTAAAAAAACGTTATTCAAATGGACACCCACAGATATTCTTCACGTGTACATGTTTGAGATAGAATCTTAAGAAATTCTTTATAGGATATAAGTATGTTTTCAGAACACACTCAACGGACACTTTTTGGGGCATCTGCACAGATAATCAATAACATTTCAAATTTTTCCCTTGATATGTGCACTGACTTCTTATGGACCTTGCAGAGATTTCCAGCCTAAAAAAAACACAGAAAAACCCTACATGTAGCAAATACAAATTTAAGAGAAAAACTGTTTGTTACGGCTCTATATTCCAATAGACGAATTCTGTGCAGTTTTTGTTAACTTTTCAGAAATTCTGCAAACATTTTCTGTGAACTTTATTAACAATTTCTTTTTTAGTTCTAAATAAATAGATTTTTTTTTTTAATTTCTAAAATATATTTATTTAGTCAATAGGATATTTTCCCTTTTTTTCTTTTCTTTTTTCTTTCTTATTCAAAAATTTAACTGTATCTATTTGGAATTTTTCTTTAATCGTAAAGATTATTCAAAAAGGTTAGGAAACAATTACTGCTCTTTTGAAGATTTTTTCTTCCATGCTTGTGATTTTTCTGAAGCTTTTAAGCTGTTCTCGTAATTATTAAGTTGTTCTTAGCTATCATTCAACATGTTTTATTTAAGCCTCTTAACTACTGACACTTTTTCTTGGTCATTTTAACTTTTGTCTTTTTCATTAAAACTATCTATTATTTAATAAAATATTTATTTTAGGTAATTTCAAGGCTCTTCTGAATTCGTTGTTTTTCTCTGTAACTCGCGCTTGTTTTGCCTGCTAACAAAAAAGCGGGCCAGAAAGCTGGTTGTATATTTGTAACGATAGCGGAAATGCATTTTATATAGCTTCAAGAAGTTTTGTTCAAAAATCAAATAGTAAAACGAAATCTGGTTATGTTAATCATTATCCTTCATAGTCACTGATCCGTAACGCCTTACTTTAGAACGAGAAAGCTAAATGCAATTTTCAAAAAACACGCAGTTCAACTTCCTTAACATTATTTGTTGCAGTTAACAATCATTGTTCAGTTCATTTTTTTAGCTAAATTTCTAAGCATTCTTTACACTCTCACTCTGTTGTTCATTCTAGAAATAAAAAAGGTGTGGCTGAATTTTAGTTATATTTTGATTAGAAGATAGTATCAAATTACGTTCTAAATCGCTTTGCCATTTTCTTTTAAACATAAAGAAAGTAAAATGGCGTTTTCTCCATTATCGTGCTCATTGTTCTACATTCGTTTTAACTTAGAGCCATAAAGCTTGAGCTGTATGTAGATTTTTCTTTGCTTTTTAAAAGATTTGTTGTTCCGTTTTATCATGGAACTAATGATAGCTATCTGGCTTTTATATTTATTTGCTCAAAATCAACTTTTATCATTTGTGAAATGTTTTTTTCTCCTTAAACGATCATCAAGAAATATATTTTGTTGCGAAATGGGAACACAAACGAAATCAGAATTTTCCATTCAATGAATAGTTTAAACTTTTTTTAAAACCATTGAAACTCAAATTTTCGTTTACATCCAAAGTAAAGCTCGTTTCATCGCTACATTTTCATTCTTTTAACTAAAATTTACTGCTGGACCGCAACAAAAAGGAAAAGTTATGTAGCATTAAGTTTTGCTGGGGACCAAATTGAAATTGCGTTTTCTCATATGGATTCTAAAGTCTTTTGAGTGTACTGCATAAGGATTCAACCATTCGGAAAATTGAAATGAATCTTTAAATTAAGATTATTGTATTTTGGAAACTGAATTATAAGAAATAAATATCGTTCTTATTGAGTCGTCAGTATTAACTTTTGCTCGAACTGTACATCTGATTTTTTCCCCGGAATATAAATGAATTAAAAAGCAACTATTATGTTGTTGCCCACATTAAACTTTCTTCTATACCTTTTTTATGAATTCTTAGATCTCCCGTACAGTCGCAACTACTGATACTAGTCGCAAAGGCAGCTTTAAGAAGGAAAATTCAAAATTTCTTAGAAAGCTTTTTTTACGCCATAAAATCAATTAAAAGTATTTATTTAACAAATAGGCCAAATAAAACTTATTAAAATCATTTAGCTTTCTTCAATCGTCTGCCAACAATGACCTACTGTGAATCGCGTGGTTGTAAAAAACGAAGAAAGTAAAGTGAACCTGAGATCAATGAAAACAAAAGGAAATGTAACAATAGCAGCATTAAAAAAACTGGGTGTAAAATAAGTGCCCAAAATTAAGAAACCTCAATGTGATTTTGTTTTTAAAAAATGCTACTTTTATTACCGAGATAATTTTTATGTTTTTTGTTTACTAGTTTGACATGTTGAGTTATTAGGTTGTTGCGCCACTTTGTATTCAATTCAAACCCCAACAAACTTTAATCAAAAGCATACAAGTTTTCTCTCAGTTTTTTTACATTTAATAACTGTTTGTGTCATTTTTACTGTCGTTTATCAAATACTAGAGTTCTAATACCATTATAAATTTCTCAAAATCTAATTGCTCTTAAGTAGTCATTTCCTTCCCAAACTACATTGACCCCATTTTTCTGAAATTCAAAGTAGTTTTGATTTTTTTTTTAAATTTAAAACGTAAGCCATGTTTGCTACTTAAGTTCAACTTCTTAAATCAGAGTAATTTATTCTGAAACATTAAATCAATCAGCGTCTTTATTGCTCCTTTACTTATTTTGCCATTTAATTAATAATTTATGACTCTCATGACCTTATTTATAATTCCCGAAGTATAAAACAGTCGTAAAAGTATATTGCTTGCTTTTCAACAGAAACAGAGTATGAATCAAATGATATATTTTCACTTGTTTGCAGACATGATATATGAATTTTGATCGCCAAACACAAAAGCGCCACGGCACAATAATGCGACTATAAATTGCATTTTATCCCACTTGCTTAACTGGCAGATTTTATTGCTTTCTTTGAGAATTTACGTTACGAATAGCAAATTTAATACTTGCATCTGAAATTTGCTGCTCTGCTATGAGAGTTTCAATAAGAATTCTTTTTTGGAAATAACTTGGACGATCGTAAATCATCATTTGATGTCATGAGTGAAATTTGCTAATAACTTTTTGTTTTGATATTAATTTTAATTATTTTTTTTTCAGCTAAATTTTAGATTTGTTTTGACTTTTAATTTTCCCTGCTCGTCTAGTAAAGGGTGTTTTCTTTAGAGGTATAGAACTTTAACATGCTTAATCAATCTATTTTTCCTGAAAAATTGACAAAAGTGAAGTAAATGAGAATGAATGTGTTAAGTTGCACACATCCAGATGGGTTGAGTTAAAATTTAAGAACTACAACAAACGAATAGTTCGCACTTGTCTTTTCAGGTTTTGAAAATATATGCTAGGCTTTCTATTCTTTTCTATAAGTATGGTGATACTTACATTTTTCATCCTCTTTTTTAAAATTATTTCAATTGATAAAATTCTTAATTTTACTATTGCAGGACAAGAAGCAAATAAGTTGAATATTATGCTTGTCGTCCTTTTTTTCTTTTTTTATTTGTTGTAATTTGAGTTTCATTACGCTATTTAAAAAAAATGTTAGTTTTATTTATGAAATATATTCTTCACAACTGTATTAGAGAATAAGTTACTGATCAAAAGCATCATAAGTTCATTTACGTTGTATACATTTTTTTTTACAAATGTCCTAGTGGAATTTAAAATAATGTTATTTTGTGTTCACGTTATTGTAATCTAAAAAAGAAAACTAGAAATAGTTTTTTTTTTTTTTTGAAACACTATGTAGAAAACTGAAATTTATAAATAAATTGCTAATCTAATGAAAAGTTTATGTATTTTCTCAGTGGGATCAAGTATCATCCATTAAGGGATCATGTATCCCTTGATGTGGGGATACATGATTCCTTTATGAAGTTATTAAAAAAAAAAATATTGTACCAAAACTATCTGTTTAATTTCAACTTAAAAAATGCTGTCAGATTGAGGGAAAAAATATCTTTGTTCACGAAAACTGACAATTTGCAGCCGAGAAAAAAAAATTTAAATCTAAAGTAGGGATCAAGTATCCCCAGTCTCCCCTATGTCTCTATAAATGTGAACCTTTTAAAACAAAGCAACTTGTTTTAATGCGATAAGACATTAGTATCACTATTTCAAATAACTTCTATATTGCCTCTTAACGCGAAAGTTTTAACACTCTTGTACCGTTGCACACGATTTAAATGTGTTTCAGAGAATTATTTTGCACAATGTACTGGACAAAACCGGGAGTCTTCATATTTTTAACTTAGTTTTACATTCAAAACTGCAATGCACGTTTCGAATTCATGTTAAATATTTAAATAACTCTTTTTTTGTTTTTCAATAGCCATATCATTTTTTTTTCCTACTGACACTTAATTTTATAAAATGTTTTATTGTATAATGTACACAGTTATTTTGACAGCAATAACTTTAATTTTCCATTCATTTATCTTTCATTCATTTATTTTTCTAGTCTGTGGACAATTTTGACCTAGCCATGGCGATGAGCATGAATGCGAATGGTCAAGAAAATGGTGACGGATACATGTGCGTAGATCACGTAAGTAATCACATTTCTTTTCCAGCGTAAAATTTCATCTAATGTTTAACGTTTTGAAAGGTCAAAATATTTAACGCTTTTCTCTTTATGTTGATCTCATGCCTGTATATCTTCCTAAGAAACTATAGTACACATATACTTTTAGTGCTGCTAGAGTTGTATTTTACTCATTAAAAATTTGAAAAACGACTCAAAAATTTAGTCTAGCGTATTTTCACGCTTTAGCACTAAAAATGAAAATTTAGTATCGTAGAAGAGGGGAAGGAGGGGGGGGGGGCTGCAGTTGTACTTTAAAAAATATTACAGTTGAATGTTTTGCTATATTTTTAACTACATAATGTCAAACATTCCAAACAGTACTCATCTCTTTTTTCGATGCCCTTTTTCATTTCATCATTAGTGTTTTTTATGGAACTTGATCAATATTTTCGCACATACTTCATTCCATCAAAATGATTTTCACTCTTCTAAAAATGTCTAGAAGTATTTTCACGTCTTGAAAAGTCCTAACAGTATCTCTGACAATGCATGTATTGGTGATTTGTTTCACTCTTTTATAAATGCTTTATGTGTTTGTATTCTTTAAAGAGTTTTCCTATAATTTCTTTCCATTTTCTGTCTTATGAATACATCAAATGTCATTTTTTGTATTGCCTGTGAATGCTCATACACTTGATTTCCTCTCTTTCTCTTATGAGTGCATCTGATGGGGGACTCCATTTTACTTTTCTTAACAGCGATGGTTTTTTTTTTTTTTTTCAGATTGATACTTTTTTATTTACCGATTAATATACTCCCGAAACATGAAAAGAAATTCCTATACTTATATAACAGCGTATTATGAATTAATCTCATGTGTTCGTGTCGTGTTCTTTTCTGTTTTTTCATCGTTCTGTCTTATGGAAACACTAACTGCGTTGCCCGACATTGCAGGATCTACCTCGAAAATAAAATTTGTGTCAAGTGACCCATGTTCAACAATCAAGCTTAAGTAAAGGGGAAAGAAATAGTGAACAATTTCCTATCAAACGTGTAGAAAAGGGCAATTTTGGCTCAAAATGTAAATTTTGACCTCTTTATTTTTTTTTAAACTCCAAATATTCAGTCATTGTTGATAGGTATAGACATTCCGTATCACGGAGTTTCTGACGAAGAACTCCCTATGTGCATTCCTGATCGTGAATGGACCTTTGCGGCAAATGAAAAAAGCCAAACCTTCTCAACGTACCCCATAGATGGGGTAAGTTGAGCAACGGTATGGGTATGGGGCAAGTTTATCACTTATAATGTCTACCCAAACCATAGGATAAATGATTAGAGATAAAATAAAATTTCTATTTGACAGTCAACTCTTTATTTATAGTCTTTCAGTGACAAATTAACAAAACTTAAAGTATTTTAGTTCGAATTAACTGAAATAGTTCTGGTTTTCGGATGGATCGTTCCGGATTTCGTTTTAAAAATTTTGTAAGCCAATCTTTTCCGATCATCTTATTTGAAGTCCAGGTGGATGGAATTTTAATGCTAAATTCAACAGCACACTCGTAGGCAAGGCGACGAACGTCATTTGGGTTTGAAAAAAATATAATCCTTTAAGTCTCGACAATCTCTCTGAAAGAAGCCTTGGCCGTGAGAATCCAAATTGAGAATGAGAAGATGTAATAATAATAATAATAATAATAATAATAATAATAATAATAATAATAATAATAATAATAACAATGAATTACCAACATATTGGTGCAGAAAAATTGCAAATTACTGGAGTCACGTGTTTCGGTGTTACAAAGAGCAGCTTTTTCAATGCAAAGTGTGATCTTTTGGATAAAAAATCATCTAAGAAATGCAACATGCTGGAACAGGAGACAGTGCAGGAAAAAAAATGGAAATTAATAAAACAAATAAGACAAAATGAAACCTGGAGTCGAAATTTATTACATAATTTCATCAAGAAAAAATTGGTAAGTAATATGTTTTTGAGAAATCTCATAAATAATGCATAATTTCCAATAAATAATACCAATCCGAATAAAATCTTCGAATGACTTTTGCATTCCTCGGATGACTTTTCATCCAAAAGCTCACATATCTTTGAATTGGAAAAAGTAATACACGAAACACGTGTCTGCAGTAATTTACAAATTTTTGTGCACCAAAACTTTGGTAATTCATTAATTTAATTTTCAATCACAAAGGTATTTATTCGTTACTACAAAACATTATTACACCAGTAGGCGTTTTTTTTTTCTTCTTTTTTTGAAAATATTTGGTGTGCAGGGAATTGACATAGGGTAAAGCAAGAATCGCCAGTGAAAACCTAAAAGTCCCTGTTTTCAGGGACTTTGGTCCGGAAAAGAGGAGGGGGTGTTTGGTTAGGGGGTAAGAGCTGGTTGGGCCAGTTTCTTTTAATGTTCAAAAACGATAAAGTAAGCCCAAAGTAGTAGAAAAAGGACACCGAATCTAGTAGATACCCAATAGTCTTGGGAATACTGACAGCGGTCCTGCTAGAATTGCATATACGAGGAATAATACCAAGGGTTTCGGCTGACGAAGTGATGTTTTTCATTGTTTTCACTTTAATTCAGAAAGCAGAAATTCAGAAATATTTACTTCCGCTTTTTCGTTATCATTGTTGTTTATGCAATAATCTAAGACTAATGATAAGGAAAGTATTTCAGGCAATTTTTGACGTCTGATTTATCGTGCTTTCCGCGGGAGCGTTCGAAGCGGCGAATGTTCCGACAATTCGAATGTTGTGTTCGAAAAAGGAATGCAAATTTCATTCATTAGATCGGAAATTGCTTTCCGTACAGATCATATAGAAGAAAATTTGAAGGGGGAAAAATGGAAGTTCTAACGTTCTCAGAATACAAACTATTTGATTGCTTTTTTTTCCTTCCAATGAAAAATAATGAGTGGGTATTAAAAATGATTCTTCACTGCGAACAAAAAAATATAATATTTAACATGGTTGTTATTAATCGCAGGAAGATACTCAGTTTTGGAAATATGTTCTTGTTCTTGCTGCGTTCCAGAAATTGTTGTATGATCTGGACTAAGACAAATTGTAGATTTTTTACTTAATGGAGAAAGTGGAGCAGCATTTTTTGGTTTTGGAAAATAGTGAATAAAAACTTACGTTCACATTTTAAAGATGATGCATTTATGCTTATGAAACTGAAAAGTAAATAAATAAATAACGTAACGAATCCTAAAGGAATCGAGAAATGGAACCTGCTAGTTAGTTAATTCGAATATATTCTTCAAACTGTTCAAAGCTTTTATAAATTTCATTGCAGTTGGAAATCGTATTTTCTTCTTTTATGTTACCAAAATTAAAATGAAATACAACATTTGTCGTACCTAATTTTAAATAATCCAGGAATCCAGCTGTTGAGACTTATTCCTTCAAAAACAGTTATATAATACAAAAAATACATAGTTAACTTCGCACAAAACTTTTTACAGTGGCACACTCATACTATGCTCACAGGTTAAAAGTTACGATGTCATGGCGATAGTTGTCTTATGTTTTCATGAAACTGTAACCACGCACAAAACATAATCAGTCGTTTGCACGTTTGGATGTTTAATTAGAGTATGTCTTTAAAAAGCGTGGGCGAGGTTCGGTCACAATAGAATTACTTTTTGAAACTATGTTTTAAAAACTTTATTTTCCAATTATAATTTTCTTATTTTTTCAAAAAAAAAAAAATGAGGCTCGGTTAGCGGAACCCAATAAGACGTTTCGCAATGAAAGCTGTTCCTGTAAATCATTCAAATGACTTTGGATATTCGTAAAATTTAATGATAGGAGAGAAAAGAATCCCGAAGGATGAAGTACGTTCAAATTTTAGCGAGTTTGTGAACTGACAGCATACAAAATACTGCCACCAAGGGCGCCTATATACGGGGGCAAGGTAGGGCTCAAGCTTCCCCTTAGAAATGAGAACTTCCTTGCTTTTAGTACTTTTTTCTTTGCAAAAATGTATGAAAATTTGTTTTCCAGCCATTAATGAATAAGTTATTAAAAATGTCAAATTTTAATATCTCTAATATGTACTGAAATCGGTTTTCACGGGAAAAATATTCTGCTAAACCGTAAGGAAAATTTTTGAGCCCCCCCCCCCCTTAAAATTTTGCATATGGGCGCCCTTGACTGCCACGATCATTTTTTTAGGGAACCCTCTGTTAGTATTGTTGTTAGGTGCGTGCTTTGTCAGTTTTTAATATGTGATTGAAGTAGTTTAAGGCACAAATGTGTGGAATAATCTTTAATAAAAGTTTTGGTAATCATTTTTGGTAACATACGTTTTTATCTTAATGTTTCTCTGAAATTCAACATAACCTTTTAGTTGCTTATTCATTAACTTCTCTGCAACATACAACGCAGATGAAAGCATATTACATGATTCGTGAAACACGTGTCGAGATTGAATTAAAAAAATACGAGACCTACACTCCTCGCAAAGTTATTTTTTTATTCTCTCCTCCTGTTGTAAAGAAAGACGTTTTCTGGAGCAATTTTTAAATTATAATGCAAATCTTAAATCTTCATTGAATACAACCAACTCTAATTTATAATCAGGATCATTTTATAGATTAATTAAGGACTCTATTTTTGTGATGATGAATACCACGTGGCGGATCGTTCAAAGGCATTTGATAACTGTAAACTAAAATTGGCACCAAATAGTCGATATTTTTAGCCATTTGCTGATGTTTTTGCATTTAGCTCTATTACCCTGCTTAGATTTAAAAAAAAAAAAAATTCTACGCAACCTCAAAACAGGTGACAACTTTACTTATTAATACCTTATTCTTTACGAGACCCTTATTCCTTTCACAGGTTATCTGTCACACTCCCCTCTTGTTTTAAAAGATAATGTTTTCATCTTGCACCCCGCAAATTATCATGTAAATCTTAAATTTGCATTGAATGCAAGCAGCTCTAATTCATAATCAGGATCATTTTATTGATCCATAAAAGACTGTTCATGTGATACTAAATGCCACCTGGCTATTCATTTAAAAAAACATTTAATAATTGTCAACTAAAGTTGGTTCCAAATAGCATCGCCACTTGCTGATATTTTACAATGTAGCTATTGATCTGCTTGGAAGAAATAATTCCATTTAACATCAAAACGCGTGTTGAATTTACATTTTAATACCTTATTCTTTACGAGACCCTCATTCCTTGCAAAGGTTATCTGTCACACTCCCCTCCTGTTTTAAAAGATAATGTTTTCTTCGTGCACCCCGCAAATTATCATGCAAATCTTAAATCTGCATTGAATGCAACCAACTCTAATTCAGAATCAGGATCATTTCCCCTCATAAATGCAACCGTGTATCTTTTCAGTTTCAAAGCAAAAGTTCTGACAGCAGAGGATCGCAATCCATTAAGCACCGCCTGCTCTGATGTTTGAAAAATGAAGGCGAAATGTATATAAATGGATCGATTAATATGCAAGACGGGTTATCGCGTTTTAAAGGCTTTCGCAGATGGGTTACCTGTGAGCTTACTTTATCACTGGCTGTGATTTACTTTTGGCGAGATTTTGAACCGTGAGTGAATAAGTAAAAGTATTTTAATTAAATGGGTTTTAAGTCATCGAGTGCAATATTTTGTTTCTGTTTTTTTTTTTCATCAAATCAAAAAGAGGGGAGGGAGCTTTCTATTGTAATTGAAATCGCGACATGTTTAGAAGAAATTGCTATTAACAAAATTCATTCGTTTCCATTTTTTCTAATTAAACAATTTAAAAAATAAAGTTACAAAATAATTGTTTAATGTTATGATGAAAAACTTCGTAGCTGCTTTGTTTATGTGCAAATGGTTTTAGTCAATTTTATTCAAAAATTTTATTATTATGTTTTCCGAAAGAAAAAACTGCCACTTTATCATTGATGCTCATTAAATCTTCCATAGCTACTTTTTGTGAATAAGAACTGTTAATTTGTCATTAATATTTGAAGAGAAAGTTTAAAGCAAATTTGTTGACTACACACCTGTGCAAAAATTTTAATCACTTGCATTAGCATTTTTATAACTATGAGATTATAACTTGAGAAAAAATTCAATTGATCATTTATAATCTGAAGAGAAACTTCGAAGCAATTTTATTTACAAGAGATCTGTGCAAAAGTGTTTTTAATAAACTAACTGCATTAATATTGTTATAACTACGTTTTGAGAATAAAACAGCTCGGTTAATAATTGGTGACATGAAGAGAAACTTCAGCCCAGTTTTAGTTACTGGAGATATGTGCAAACGTTTTTCATAAATTGCATTTATACGTTTTGCAAATGAAAAAATTGCAGTTAATCTTTAATGTTATGAAGAGAAATTTTAAGGCAATTTTGTTTACTGCAGATATGTGCAAATGTTTTAACTAAATTATCATTAATATTTTCATAACTAAGTTTTGCGAATGGAAAAACTTAGTCTATCATTTATGTTGAGAAGAAAAATTTCGAAGCAGTTTTGTTTACTGCAGATATATGCAATTTTTTTAAATAAATATCATTAATATTTTCATAACTAAGTTTTGCGAATAAAACAAAAACATAGTTTGTCACTGATGTTGAGAAAATTAACTTTAAAGCAGTTTTGTTTACTGCAGATATGTGCAGAAGTTTTTCAATCTCTTAAAAATTTCATGACTATCTTACACGAAAGCAAAAACTGTCACTGATGTTATGAAGAGAAAGTCTTGTCTACTGAGGAGACCTGTAAAAGATATAAATCATTTTCTTTAAAAGTTTTATAATTACGTTTTGTGACTATATTTTCACACCTACGTTGCAAACCCTTTAAATGTTTGCTTTAACTCTAAAATTGGAAATTTCTAAGCTTTTTAAAATCTGCCGCGATCTGAAATTTAACGGCTTTTAGTTAATTATCATTTTGTTTAAATTATAAAGTTCTCCATTTAAAAGTTTTCACTTATAGATAATGACGTTTTCCAATTTAGTTTTGTTTACCTATAACCGCCATTTTTTGGGTTTGTTCCAAAAAATGTAATATTTTACATACATCCGTTCCGCTATTGCAGTTACAATTACCAAATGTATTGCCATACTAAAAATTAAAAAAAAAAAGGCTCTTTGAAAATGAGAAAATTAATTAACTTAAAAGCGTAGTATTCTGTTAACTAATTCTATTTAAAAGGAATTTATCTTGCAGGAAATATTGACAAATTTTTCCTTTTGGAGTAAAACTGCAAGCCGATTACGGGAAAAAAAATACACAAAATGTTATGGCAGATCTCCTTGCACAATATTTGGTTGAGGCAAATTTCTATGCATGGCTCATAATGTTTTTAACAATTCTGCAGGAACTTACTTTCTTTTTAATGAATTTCAGAATTTAGAAATGAAAGGCAAGCACTTTTATTAATGTATTAATAGAACATAAATTAATTGCCACAACATCCTTTCATAAATGTAGGGATTTTTTCTTCCCATCCTCGGCTCCCCCTCCAAATTCCAATACAACTCATTTGTATTTTATTTACCAAGCATAATGATGTAAACAATGAGCAGCAATTGACGTGTGTTTAGCTTAATTGGATTTTCATGGCAACGCTACTTTTGAATAGGGGAATATTTTTAATTATTCCCTGTAAAGGCAGATGAATTTTCCCTCTTTTTCTGAATAAATCTCCCCTTCCTTCTTTGAAACAAATGTCTAATTGCGATTCATAAATTTAATAGCAAATGGGGAATATTTTAGGGATTTGTTTTTTTTTCTTCCCCTTTTCCTTTGGAGGGGAGATTTTTGAATGGGGTGGGATGGCATCCTGCTCTTCTTTAATTGGCTGATTAAAGTGTTTCGTTTTACAAAATTTCACCCCACGAAAGAAGTTGCAGTTAATTAATTAGGGTGATTAGTTTTAATTGAGGCACTAAACGCGCCTGCAGTTTTAAATATTGACTGGATCGCAAAGTAATTAGCCGGGATGAAATAATTAGGATACTTTTCCGAATAAATTCCTTTTTTAATTTAGTGTTCGTCATTAAATGTTTTGCAAATAACAATTTCATTAACAGTAATAAATTAAGTGTCTTTTCTGCGTTAGACATGAATCTGGAGTTAATTTTTCTTAAGCGTTGTGGCAACACTTGTTTAATCAGAACAGTAAAAATATTTGTTACAAGATGAGGCTGTTGGACGATCAAATTTTTTTTTTAATTTTTGTATCGGTAACACAATTTATGTACTGTAGAATTGCGTGTAATTTTTATTTGCAGATTACGACCAATCTTTATCATCATGTATTAAAGTAATCAATTTTGTTTCAGGATTTTTTTGCGTAGAGTAGATAAATCATGCACTTAAATATCAATGTTTGTTACACCACGAAAGAAAGATAGTTCGAAGTTCTAGAGCTTAGACACGCCACCTAGCGATAATTTAAGAAATTAGCCAACGGGGTAAATATATTTCAATTTTTTGCAGAGAAGACAGACGCCCGACAGTTGTAGGTGTGTAGGATTTTGTTTAGCCTCTTTCAGCCGCCAACGGCCAGAGACTGCAGTATTTTGTTTAGTTTATTTGAATCGCGAATAACTTTTGAAATCAAAATTTAACTCAGTTTTTCGTCAAAAACCAACTTTGTCCTTCAGTTCTTAAATGTTATTTTGAGGAATGTTTTGAAAAGTTTAAGAGTAAAAGTCTAAGTGGATATGCAAGGGTCCCCCCCCCCCCCCGCCCTCAAGGACAGTAGGAAACCTTTTGAATTGCTACGGAGGAACCTAAAAACAATATCCCCAAAATGAGATCAAAAACCCTCCAAAATAAACCCCTTTAAAATTTTAATATCACTCTGCGCCATGAACGCCCCTTCGTGCGTACCCTCGTACTATGTACAGCCATTGTTAAATCGTATAAAAGACAATATTGAGTGGGAAAGTTTATCTTTTATCGTTCGAAATTTGCATTTTTATTTATTAAACTCATCTTTTAAAACTATGTTTAATATTTGATCTATATTATCTCTTTTTTCATACCTACTTTTATGTTCTTTTGTTGCGTTTCGTTTTATTCTTTTTAATTGTGTTTCAAATTTGAAACATGTTAAAGGGGGGGGGGGTAGAATTCTCTATAAAGAAATTCGAAGAGTTACATATACTTGAACGAAGAAATGGATGAATGAGAGAGAGAGAGCAAGAAAGTAATGACAGACGCATGGATTGAAATATCTTCGAATTTTGATAAGGATATTCACAAAAATTCAAAATCATAACAAAACAAAAAAAAGAGGAAAGAAAAAATCATGTAACAGAACAGACTATATTGCTCTTAAAACTAAAAGTACAAATATTTTTTGTATAATTTAAAATACATATCAGGCAGCGAGAAGCGAAGGGGTGTAAGTAGCAAAATTAAAGATTTGGAAATAACCAGTATAAATAGTAGGGGAACCTCTCCTATGTCTATGGGCAAGAGATGGAGCTAGTAGCCCCGGTAGGTGCAGCTGTATAGCATGATTTAGAAAAAAAAATCAATGGAAGCCTACCTAGGATGTTATCTTTAAACGCGTTTTACGCAAAACTTGAAAATGTCCACATAACATCCCTTTGCTTCTCACTGATTCATATGTGTTTGAGTAAAACAACCGGATACTTCTTTTTTCCACAACTGTCATCACTACAACCAAAGAAATTACATTTGTGCTGCATTTGCAAAAAGAATACTGTGAAGGATTATATACGTATATATTTCACTGTTCTGTGTATTATAAGTCATTTTTTCAAATCCGTACCGTTTTATCAAATCCTGAAGCAATTACTAAACCGGGATATGGCTGCATCATGCATTATCATTCAAGCGAAGAATTCTATACATCAATCTAAAAAATGTGCAACGTCATACAATCCAACATGCAGTTTTCTCCATTCCTTGATAAATATATCGCGGGGCATTCAAAAGAGAAAAATGACTTTCTATAACTTTATCTGGAATTTCACGTGACACTGTGACGTCATTTTTCATCCGCCAATTCCGATCATAACTCAAGTTCGAAAAATATTTCATTGGTCATTCCAAAGAGGTCATAGTCATTGAAGCCTTACGCTATTTGCATGAAAGAATTTTATGAGAAAAATATTTCGTACTTGCTTTCAAAGTTGCATTTATTGTTCGAAATTTGCACTTTTATTTATTAAACTCATATTTTTAAGTTATGTTTTATTTCTGATCTATATTATCTTTTTTTTTCATACCTACTTTTATGTTCTTTTCCTGCGTTTTGTTTTATTCTTTTGATTTGTTTCTTTGCGGAATTGAAGTGCTTAAATCTGGTTTTAAAATTAGAGCAACGTGAAATCGAATGTAGGTTAGTTTAGGAACTTTTATCGACTTTTTTTTATCGTATGCTGCTTGAATCAGAGCATCTGATCATTCTTATAAGATGATTGATTAATATGTAGGAGGCTCTTTTCTTTTGAAAAGCGTATACATACATATTAAAGCAGTTTTAAACAACTTTTCGCAACCTTGAATATTCTTTATTCGCTGTTATTCTGAGAAATTGTTTTTAATCTCAACTCATTATAATTATTTTTTTTTTCGTTAAGCAGAGTTGGAAAATTAATAATAATAAAAAGAAAAGAGGAAGAATTAATTTAAATGTTTTTTTTTTGAAACAAATGCATAATTTACAGTAAAATTAATGTTTATTATGAAAATGAATTTCTAATTTAGAAATCTTAACAAATGAAAATTGTATTGCCCAGTTATGTGAGTTATTTGCAAACAAAAACTCTGAAAATGCACAAAATTTCAAAAAATTGCAATCATGTGTTGAATGAGAGATAAATAAATACCGTTGGGCCAGAAAAGTTCAACGTTAAATCGCAAAAATTTGCTGTAAATTTTGGACACGCGTTTCGGGTTTGCAAAAAACATGTTTTTCAATCCAAAAGAGATGAGCTTGTGGATGATACGACATCCGTCAAAGGCACTGCTGCGAACAGCAAATAGCTTAATGCGTAAAAGTAGTGTTCTATGTTGAATGTCTTTAGGTCCATAAATTCTCATCTTTTCGCTTAGAAAAGGGGTTTCTTCGCAAACGTTAATACACATGATTTTAGTTTTTGCAAATTAGTACTTTTTAACATTATTGCCAATATTTTTAATTTTTGGCAGAAAAGCGAGTTCCAATTGAAGGTTTTTATTCACAAAAGCTTTAAAAATTCATAAATACTTTTTAAAAAGTTTCAAATTCTTTTCAGCAATGCAAAAGTTGAATTAAGGAAATGTTTTCCTTTTTTTACTAAAAAAATAAAAAAATATGCCATTTTTTTGTTAATTTTATAATTTATTTATTTAGTGATAATATTTTAGTAGCAAATAAAAGGTTCGTTTATCATATAGTTTTTTGCGTAAAATGTAAAGAACGTGTGATCAAATCCCATGGTTTATTCAACACAAACTAAAAAAAGACAGAAAGAAATATCTTTGTGCAGAGCAGTAAACAGTGATCAACAACGTTTTACGTTAAACCGCTGTTGATTAACGTAAAATAATTGAACGTAAAAGCAAAAGTTACTGAATACGTGCCATATAAAATCGGCTTTTATCAGAGGAGTTTATTTATGAGAATTGTTACTGATTCAAAGCTAATAATCTGTTTTCGCCACCTGGCCAAGAACCAATGAAAAAAGTTACAAAACTGAAGCAGTGCCTTCTATAAAGCTGCATACCCTCCACTCGCATTATTTATGCTGCCCACTGCCACAGTCACATTTCATCCGTTATAAAACATGATTTAATAAACACCTGAACTGCTTTCGCTTTAAAACCATGAATAGCTCTCGAAACGAAAAGCATCGTCTGGATTTCTGCGTTCTAAATGTTCAACAACCCCCACTTGGTTTTGCATTCGCATTAAAGCCTAATAACAGAGAACGCAAGAGGAACCCTGTTCCTATGATTAATATACTCGACTCGGCAGGTTGTAATTTGTGTAGACCCACATTAAAGGAATCTGAAATTGTATGATCGCTTTAAATGGTTTCCAGAAGATAAAAGTTATCGCCGTTTTGGCTCCATAAAAAGTTCAAATGTCACGGGTTTTATGGCGTTCATGTTGAACGTGTGTCGTTATAGTTATGAATCGCAGTGACCGATCAGGTAAAAAAAAATGGTTAAACAGGTGGTATAGGAACATAACTGGATAACTGGCCGTTTGTATGAAATTTGCATTTTATAGCATTTATGTCTCATTCAGCTCATTGTTAGAGTTCAGATAATGTATTGGATAAGCAAATACATAGTTTATACCGACTTACCTTTTAGAGATGCACTTAAATCTATACAATGCGAACTATTATGTTTGTTGCACCCATTAAGATTATTTAACGAGTATATATTAATATGTTTTTAGTAATTTTTTAAGTTATTTTTTTTTTAATGGAATAGATGTTTTCTCAATTAGTTTGAGTGAAATACGAAAATTTGCAACACGAAAATTTTAAAACGAGGAGATAATAATTAAAGAATGAAAATCACTTTGGTCGATATTTTGTGGTGTGTCAAAGTAGAAGTTTAAAATATGACGAAAGCAACAGATTCTGTGTCCCAACAATGAGCGTAAAAACCCACAAAGTGTTAAAACTAATAGTATTCTAGAACTACAAAGTAAAAAGAAAGTCCATTTGCACATTACAAATGGGTCTATCAAATTGAAAACAATTACATAAAAATAATGTATGGTTAGACTTAAAATTCAATCTATCTATTGAGTACAAACGATGTCAAAAAGTAATGTACGAGGTCAAAAAAGCGATCACTTAAGACATTGGTACATTAATGTCAGATGTTAGATCATAAATGAGGAAGAAACAAAAATGTAATTTTCTTTAAAACGAAAGTAAAATGTCCGCGTTTTAGCTGTTAAAGTCTTGCACTTAGTCATATTTAAAATTGTCTCACTGTCTTTAAGATTCTTCATTTTATCGTAAGTAATTCCTCCTGTGTGGTTGAATTTTTTCATTAGTTTTTAAGATCTTTTTCTTCAGTCATTAGATGTTTTCCTTCGTTCTTAATATCGTTTCTTTAGTCATCAAAAACTAAGAAGCTAATATTGAAAACTTTTACCTCGTTCATAATATTGTTTCCTTAGTTATTACGATTTTTCATTGATTTTTGAGAGTGTTTCTTCAATAATGAGATTTTTTTCCTTAGATCTTATAACTGTTTCTTTAATCATTAGAATCTTTCCTTAGTTCTTTCAGTTGTTTCTCCCATTATTAGAATTTTCCCTTTAATCATAAGGATTTTTAACAAATTGGAAATCATTGTCAATATCAAGAACGAAATCACCACTCCAGTTTGTGCGGTACTCCACTCACCTCATATCAAGTAGTGCCGTCTAGTGTTAAGAATAAAAACGGAAACCCACACAAAAAGGTCTATGTACTATAACTCTAAATTATATATCCTTGTTCGCAAGTTAAAGACGACAACAAAATGCAAATTTAACAACGCTACATATACAAACATAATTTGAATCAAGGTAGCTTTTCTTTTAGTAATTGTTTCTCGTAAAAATTTCAGCAATTATCTTATTTTCGCACTGAATAATGAAAACTAAAAAGCTTTCTTATCCCGCCTTTTTCGATCGGAATCAATGTAAACGTTGAAAGTTTGATCTATTGTCTCTAAAGGAGATAAGTATCAGGAGATTTTCCTTAAGCGTTATCTTATTGAAAAATCGAGTTCTACTTCAGAAAAGGAGAGGGGAGAAAATGGATGTTATTACACAACGATAAGCGTAAGAGCTGGCATTAATGTGTCGTGGCATATTTTACATTATATTTATCGTTTATCTAAAGAATATGGATCACTTATTACTTTTCTACAGTATATTGTTCCTTGGACATTCCTCGGGACCATTATCCAATTTTAACCATTTACGAAACAATAGATATTTTGATAATTTGTCCAAACTAGTAATTAAGTGAAAGGGAGAAACCTTTCTCAGATAATGTGCTTTAGTTCGTTTTAGTTTCACTTTCATTTTATTTTTTGCTGCACTTACCCCATTTATCTATTAATGCTTGCGGGTGCATTTTAATTTTTGTATAGGCTACTGGTGTTGATTGTATACGCACAAAATCAAATAATTCTAAAACCGATTTTTTAATTCGTTTTACTTATATTTTCAGAAGGGTTCGTTGATTGAAATCAACTTAATTTAAATCAAGTGATTTTTTAAAACAAAATCATTGATTTAAATCAATTGACTTGAAACAAGTGATTTTTTTAACAAAATAATTAAGAAAGATCAGTTTATTTTATTTTTATAAATTAATTTTGCATTTTTAGAATGTGTTGCTCTAAATTTAACTACACTGCATTATACAATCTTAACATCAACAAGCAAAACTACATAGATCCCCCTTTCTGTGCGTGAAATAGATTTTTACCCTTGCAATATTGCTTTTGCTCCAAAATTACAGTTCAATTCAGTACAGAACCAAGTAAAAATTTGCAGTTTTTCTTATACACCATCACTAATATAGTTAAGAAACGTAATTGCTCACCGCATTCTATTACACTAAAATGGAAACCTTATTTTATATTACCATGATGATGGAAACCTTATTTTTAAGCAAAGCGTAAAACAAAAGCACTTCTTATATAAGTATTATAACATATTTATATATCTTTAAAAAGTATTGAATAGAAAGAGAACTCATCTGAGTAGCTTAGTAGCTAAAAGAAAGCTGAAAGGATTCATCTAGTGTATGAAATATATTATGTTTATAAATGTAAAGTAATTAATAAGTACAATCTTTGAAGATTTAAAAGAAAATCCAAAAAATCTGATTTAAATTTAAAAAATCTGACTTTTTTGATTTAAAAAAAATCAAGAAATCACGAATTCTGCTTTTCAGTTACACGATATTTCTGCTAATATAAACGAAAGAAGGTCGTGTTGTTTTGCTATTTTTAAAATTATGCATTGGGCAAAAGCAATAAAAATAAATAAATAATAAAATAAAATTTGCATTGAAAACTTTATGCATTTGTTTTGGAGTTGTTAAAAATCATCTTCATCAGAGCATGAATGAAGTTAAAACTGAAAACATAGTTTTCATCATTGAAGAAAAGCTTGTCATGTCAAATTCTTACAATTAAATCACGATTTTTGTACACTCAAAATTAATGCATTCAATGCATACTATTCGTCAGACTATTAATACTTCTTCTGAGCTACATCGTTACTGAGCAAATGAAACTGTTCAAATACAGTTGAACTCTCTTAACACGATCACGTTTAATACGAAATCGCGGCGAAAACAAACATTTTGTTCGTTAAGTTTCGTTTGCTATCTAATTACATTAAAATTTTCACGTATAATGCGTACATTAAATTGAAAGTCTCGGCTAAGGCGAACAACAATTTCTGACCTCTTTACTTAAAATATTCGTGATTGAATACTGTAGTTTTCCTTTTTAGAAATTATTCATCATTTTGTTAGGTAGTAGAATTCCCATTACGTAAAGAGAAGAAAATATTAAAGAGAAACATAGTACAGTGAAACCTGTGTAAGTTGACCACTCGCGGTGCAGTACTTTGGTGGTCAACTTAGACAAGTGGTCAACTTATAAAGGGTGGTAATGATTTTTTTTTTTTTTTTTTTTGTCATTTCTTGCACCATGTATTCATTTTTTTTTTTTTTTTTTTTGAGTAATTCACCCTTATTCTTTCTGTTTAACTCACTTTCATTGTTTAACATTGTTGAAAGTGAAACAATAATTAAAAATACTATTCAAATAATTTTGTTATTTTTTCCTTATTTTTAACTATATCAGACACTGTAGTTTTAGAAATTCCACATGTTCCGGCTAATTTTCTCTGGCTTTCTCCATTTTCAATTAATTTTAATATAATATTTCATACTTTTTATTAATCTCAAGTTCAACTAACTTTCTTTTTCAAGCCTTTTTTCTACAACTTATAGCACAAAGAGCAATAAGCGCGACTCTCCCAGTTCATAAAGGCAAAATTAAAATGTCATATCTCTTAATCCCTTGCACCAAAAACATGTAACTTTACTCATTAACAGGCCCAGATCTGCGTACCCGCAGTGCGAGAGGCCCGCATCCTTAAAGGGGCTAACGGCCCTAGAAATTGAAGAAAAAATAGAAAAAAACTAGCACTAAGACTTATTCACTTTACAAATAGACACTGCTGGCCACTAGGGAGGGTCCCTACATATTTTGTTGCAAGGGGGGGGGCTTAAAATGTATAGATCCAGGCCTGCTCTTTTTAGCTCAATTCCTGTGCTGCCACAGCATATTGCAACTGAAAGAAAAGTTTTCTACTGACACCTATTTTCATTGAACAGAGTATAAAAAGCTATCTCAAACAGAACAACAAATGAAAAACAAGTTTGGAGAGTAAAGAGCAGCATAAGCTTTATGCTGCTGTTTAGTTAGTAAAATGCTGGTCTGTCATCAAAGCATTAAAAACGTTTTTGGAAAGCTATAAAAAAAAGAAATAATAACCATAAATAAATAAATAAATAATAAAATAAAATAGTCTGCTGAAGAAAGTTTTAAAGAAATATACCCAAGTTGTCAACTTACAAAGGGTTTTTTACAATACTCCATACCAAATTTAGCGTACATTAGTGGTCAAGATAGACAGGTGGTCAAGTTACAGAGGTTTTCCTTCATTATATGAGATAAGACTAATTCCGTTCCTGACAAAAGCGGTCAACATAGACAGGTGGTCAACTTACAAGGGTGGTCAACTTTACACCCGTACGTTTGTTTACCTATGGACATTTCAATTTACTCGGAGATAAAACTGTTCATCTTCTATTGTGCATTATAACCTATTGCGCGATTGTCGATTATCATTTTCCTTTTTAAATATTTTCCAAAAGCATTCATTTATAGGAAATAAGAGATTTTTTTCAGAAAATACTAACAGTTATATTACAATGTGTGTATTAGTAGTAAGATTTTTTACATATAGGTAAGCATTTCTTCGTTTTTTCAAGGTATCACTAATTCACTCTTGTTACGAATAACGGCTAATACGAACAAATTCGTGGATTTTTAATATACGTATTAACCGAGCTCAACTGCATTGTCCATTAAAATCTTCAAAGTTAGTTGCGTTCCATAGAAGTAGAGTACATGTTGTTCATAAAATTAATGAAATGAATCGAGGATGTAACGTATTTGAAGTTTTAGTTGGGTGTTTTGTGCAGCAGCTGACACGTCTGTTACAGTAGAATTAATTGATCTTTGAAAAAACCATCCCTTGATATTTATTTTAGTCCATCCTGTAAAATATAAAAATAAAATAGACAGAGGATATTTTGATACTTAAAGCCTAAAATTTAAATAAGAATAGTTTCTTGCGTGTCACACGTTTAAATTGTCAACATATCAAAAACATTTTTCTCTTACAGTTGAAATGATTTTTTTTAAAGAGAGGGTAAACATCTATTTGATACTTGAAAAGCTTTATAGTTAAGAAAAATAATAGTGAGGGTCAGTTGTATAGTTTCTTGCTCACGAAATGGCGACGAAAAATACCCGCCAATGATTTCTTCGCGTCGCCAAAGTCCTGGCAACCAGAAAGTTGAGTGCTTTGTTATTAATGTATCCTAATTGTTGGATTTGAGGCAAGCTTCAATAAAACG
The DNA here is from genome assembly GCF_026930045.1 of Uloborus diversus. Lineage (NCBI taxonomy): Eukaryota > Metazoa > Arthropoda > Arachnida > Araneae > Uloboridae > Uloborus > Uloborus diversus. The sequence continues at coordinate 39,385,303 of NC_072734.1, forward strand.
TCAGAGCTCTAAAACCGATTTTCCGATGATGATTGCCGCACATAAAACGTTGGAACATCATCCTAACCTACTTATTGTATTTTCATATGACGAACCGTTTGCTAAGCCCGGACAATGATTTAGTAATGGGAGGGAAGCTCTGTCCGATGTAATTGTTAAATAGATTTATAGCCGTGTTATTTGTTGTAATGCCTCTTCTGGAAACGGTGTCATGCATAAAAATTTGGCGGAAATCAAACGGAATGAAATATTGACTTCGAACGTTCTCTAATTATTATAGTAACAATAAATGTAATGGCGCAAATTAATCGTTTATAGAGAATTGAAGTGGTAGAAAGTTATGAGGGAATTCGATGGTTTTGGAAGCAAAAGCAGGGCGATAGAGTAACGAACGCCCCATGAAGAAAAAACTTTCTCCAACTGATATTTTCAATAAACAAAATTTTTTTTCAGGAAGTTTTTAGGTTAGTTTTTGGTTTTACGTGGAAAAGAAGAATGTTGAAAGATGCAAAAAACATTAATAAATGCCATATAATTTTTTTATTGTTCTGTGTTCCTAATCCCGGCTTTAAGCCAGTTCATTGAATTTCCTTTTTAAACACTAATGGTGGCTCTGAACGATTGCAAACATGCCGTAGTACCATAGAGTAAAGACAAGGATAATCAAAAATTTATTCATAATGAAAAAGACATTGATAAGAAAATTTTGAGATATATTTTTAAAGAATAAAGAATTGTTTTTTAAATAGTTCTTAATTTGCATCCCTTTCTTCTCTTTTTCTCTCACACCTACAGGGTGCGTTCTTCTTTTATGTTGTTTCAGGGAGATGGAGGAAAAACTAAAAAAAAACATACTCAGCTCAAAAGCTTGAAACCATCTGGGGTATATACGTATATCGAATTGAAACGCATCAGATCACTTTATCCTGTATTTAATTATTGAAATGCAATATGATCAAATGGAAAAGTTTTTCTTCCCTAATTACTAAAAGAGGCTTAGTTAAAATATTTCTCAACTTATTAAGGCTGAAATTTACAACCATGGGGCAAATTCCATTTACCTACACCTCATCAGAGTCGGCATTTTTTCCACATTTCCTGCTAAATGCAATAGAAATAGTTTTTTCCTCATTTTTGGTATTTCTGCTTCAGGTTATGACAAGTAAGAGGGCAGAAACTATTAGTGTTGCACTTAAGGGAAAATATGAAAGAATAAATAATTTCTTCGGGTAATTATACCACATTATTTGTGACAACCAATTTCTTCATTAAAGTTTCTCAAACGAAAAATAATACGTTCTTTTAACACGGAAATGTGGAAATTTGCAAACACTGCCATGTTTGTTAATCCTACAAAATATGCCTTATGCCTTCCTCGGTAGATGGCGCGATGGCAAATAGTCTCCCGAGCAATTAATTGCTTCTGACCTTCTGCTGACCTCGCATTATGAAAAGAACCTTCAAAAGTGGTTTCACGATTCACACAAGGCCACATCATTGTTTTACATTTTTCCCTCTTTTTTTTCTTCTCACACATTTAGTTTTGCTATCTATCTATCGTTATATTATTTGCGTTTTACAAACAGTTCTCAGTTTGGAGTATTTGTTTCTGCGCATACAAAGAACAACTTGTCCACTTCGAACAAAGGCAATGTTGAACTGTTGTTTTTGAGTGATTAATATTTTTTGTTGTTCCGACGTTTTGTTCCAGAACGACATTATCGTTTATTTTTAAAAGTTTTTGGATATGATGATGTAAGGTTTGGTTGTTCTGATGTTCGATTGTGAGCTGTTCTGTCGATAACTGGTTTACATTTGAGAGTTGAATGTTTCGGTATTTAGACCAATTAGGCCGTTTTTCTCTTCAAACGTTTTTCTGTTTGTTGCATAAGAAGAAATTTCATGTTGTAGGCTGTTCAAAATACATGTTTCATTTGTACAGGAATTGCGAAACAAAAAAATCTCTTTAGAACGTAAATAATTGTTCGTTTTGAACAAATAAATTACTCCATCAGAATGTTGCCGAAGAGTTTAATGCATCTCTTAAGTACCAGCGATTTATCAGACGATCAGCTGGTGCTAATTTGTCTTTCATAATGTGCTCCTTTATTCCTTCTTCAAAAGAATCCGTTATAAACACGTTCCTAAAATTTGTAGACTCAAAAGTCAAACCAATCACTAAAATTACTTTTTTGTGCGTCTAAGGTTATATTTTGTGTAAGGGGTTTTAAAACTTACTGTTGTCAGTAGTTAAAGGATTCCATAAGTCACTACAAATTCAAACAGAAAATACAGTATTTAAGAGAAAACATTTGAGGCAGGGAGAAGCAACGGGATGTAAGTGGACATTTACAAGTTTTGAGTTAAACGCGTTTTAAGATAACGTCCTAGGTATAGGCTTTCGTTGTTGTTGTTTTTTTTTTTCTTTCTAAATCATGCTGTACAGCAGAACCTACCAGGACTACTTGCCACAATACAGAGGAGAGGTCCCTCTACTATTTGTACTAGTTATCTCCAAATTTGTAATTTTACCACTTACATCCCTTTGCTTCTCACTGCCTCATTTTACTATGTACTGAACTTGTGTCCAAGTTTGATACAGTTTTAGAAATGATAAAAATTATTTTATGCAAGAAGTATAAGAATTAAAAACCAAACTCACACTAATATAGAATACTCTAAATAATTTTGATGAATCTGCTAAAAATATGTTTTACCAAGAAGAAATTCTTTACAATGCAACTCTTTCCTATAATAAGTATGATTGAAAAGAACAATGTGACACAACACATATTTTGAAAATTTCATTCTGTTGCGTAAATGATGAAATTTTGCTGAGTGTAAAACTTAACGTGAAATAATGATATTTGTTATTATTATTATTATTATTATTATTATTATTTTGGAAACATTGAAATTTACTTCTTTAAACTTGTCTTAAATTTCATTATGGGAGGGAAATTTTTTCATACAAAAGGAAACAAGTGCTTTTGCGTTGATTTATGTGTTTAAAACTTACTCCGTTTTGTCAAGAATACACACGATTAATTGAAAAAGGACAGAAGTCAAATATTTTTTTTTTGTAATACTAATACTAGTATGTAGTAATACTAGTAATATGATTTAAGAATGATTAACTGCTATAGACAGATAATTTGAATTTGAACCCAAGGTTTAACCCATATTTTTACCTACCAGTTTTTTTTTTTTTTTTTTTTTTTTTTTTTTTTTTTTTTTTTTTTTTTTTTTAGGGGCGGCTCGCCAAGCGATCCGAGCGGGTTAGTTAGCAGCTGCTTAATTATTAAAAAAATTTAAAAACATTTCTTATTTATTGTAAACGTTTTTTGTGCTAGACCTTATTCTGTGTGCATAATGATTCACTTGTTTTTATTAATTGAATCGCATGATTGAGTTTGATTTCTAATTTCCTTTATAGACATTTCACACTCCTAGTTTTGGCGACGAAGAGTTCGATATTCCACCAATTAATCTACCGCCAACGACGCCAAGCAGCGACACTAACTCAAGTGATGTGTATGGGTCAACTCAGGTATGATATTAATTCCATTTCAAACAATAAAGAAAAAGGAGTTCATGTCATTCGCGTCAATCCCTGATAACATAAAAAAAATGTAATTGCTTTATTTGATCAAACTTTTCCCCATAGTTTTAAACTGGTTTTCTTTTCTCCTTTTTCAAATGGTATCTGTACAGGATAGACATGGTAGGTACCAAATTAAAGATTATTTTCAGCAATATATATCTTTTAAATTACAAAAGATAAGTTAAAATTTTGTTTTTGGGTCTAATATTAGAGCTTTAATTCTATAGAAATTCCCCCCCCCCCCCCAAAAAAAAATCCCTTATATATGTCTCCAAATTTTTTACGTTTCTACAAGGAATACTTGCGAATATAGCAAACCAACTCCTTAAGAGATCATTGTATTGCTTAAAAAAAAAAAAAATAGAGAGAACTTCGTAATTATGAAAAACAAGATCATCGGGTTTTTTTTTTTTTTTTTTTTTTCTTTTTTTTGTCTCCTTTCAATGACTAAAAATTCTCTTTTTGATTTCTTCCTCTTGTGCTTTAATGTAGGAAATGTTGAACGAAAATATATTTTTGCTGCTCTATATCTGCAGATATTCTTTGTCAAAACTCAAAAATTTGGATGCATGTAATACAATACCATTGTTGAAATTGTACCAAAACGCTTACATGAATCCCGGTCTCGAATTATGTAAGATTTGTATTTAGTCAAATTAAAAATCCGGCTTCAACTAAAATTAAAGTAACAACAAGAATGATTTTTAACGTTTTGAAAAGGAAAAAATATTTTTTATAGAATTTATACAGGGTGCGGCGAAAGGTATGCCCTCATTTTGGAGAGCAGTAAATAAAATATTATTAAACGTAGAGGATTGGATTTTTTTTACCTTTGGTACTTCAAACAGTTTTTTTACATTAACGTTTAAAAACGATGTCTGCAAGACGGCGGCCTGCAGTAGCAATGCACTAATGTAGCCGATTTTGGAAGCTTCTGGCTGCGTTTTGGCATATCTGAATCGGAATAGCTTTCACCTCTTCGATGATTCTGTTTTTTAGTTCTTGTAGGGTATGGGCATCGTCCCCATACAAAAACTGTTTGAAGTACCAAAGGTAATAAAAAAAAAATTCCAATCCCCTACATTTAATAGTATTTTATTTATTGCTCCCCAAAATGAGGGCATATCTTTCGCCGCACCTTGTAAATTGATTAAAATTTCATTATTAGGTGTAAAAAAATATATACCGACTGAAGAGATAAAATTCGCTCAAGTGAAAATTTTTAGTTCGATATCTACCGTATCGAGCATGTCCTAGTACCCTTAAAATTGCTGACACAATTCAGCGCTGATACTTCCCGTACGTATATTTTAAATGGGTCATCAACAGTTTTACTGAACTTAGAATGCATGAGGCAAAACAGGACTCTGGAAAACGTTTTAGAATAATTCTACTTATATACATCTGATTTAGGCGCTCTTTTTAATTTTACCTCATTTCAGATACTTTTTGTTGTTGTTACATTTTGTGGATTTTGAGGATTAGTAAATTTCTGAAGAATCGCAATTTTGGTCGGCACGAAAACGTTCTGTTCTGCTTCTTTTTCTTAAATAATGAGTTTTTCAATAAATTACAGCAACAACGTGTGTAAAAATGTTTGTAACATAAACAAAAAATGACCTGTGTGTTTGTGAATGTTTCCATTTATTTCACAGCCTCTAAGTCATCAAGAGCAGCCTACGCAACAGCAGCAGCAGCAACAACAGCAACAACAAAACATGAGCAACAACCACCAACAGCACCAACAAACGCAACAGCACATCATGTCTCCTCCTCCACAAATGTCTCCAAGTCCGTGCAGTCCGAGCTACAGCACATTGGAACGGTTAGGTCCCGTTATGACTTCAGTCACCACGACCTCTTCACCCCCAACAATGATGACGTCGTTTTCTAATTCACCACAACATCATCAACAGCAGCAACACCATCAAGTGTCCCATATGCAGAATATGGCGCAGCAACATCACTCGCAGCAACACCAGTATGGCAATCCACATCAAGGGGATATGTATATGGTTCAGATTGCACCTGGAAGTATGATGCCTCCGCAGTCGGTGCAGTTTCAGTAAGTATCATTTGTTGTATACAAGCGAAATGCAATTGACATTAAATGAAATACAATATGAATATAAGACAAGATATGAACTAAATTGTAAAGTAAATTGTTTTTAATTTTAAAAGAAATAAAAATGAATTGGTAATATTGGACAATTAAACTGCATTGGATGATAAATATTAAGAAGACGTATATGAGCATACTATTTTAAAATTAGTTCGTGTAGCAATGTGTCTAACTAAAGGGCCGTGAAAACATTAAAAGAAAATTAATAATAACATTAAAGGAAAAATATTTATGCAATAATCAACTTCTGCGAAAAGGTTGTTATGCAAACAATGAATCGTTTGCGAATATGACTATACGGGTATAAAATGTAACCTAAACTTAAATCAATCCTTTTCAATCGCATCTGAATTTTAAAAAATCATCAATATAGGAACATATACACCACTCTTAGAATTCGTTGCTGATGAGCATGTTCACATAACCTGGAATTTTTATTCACTTGAGCATGCCCCATAAAAGCAAACAAAGAAATGGGGTAAATTTTAATACATTAGCTATCGATCTTCTTTGAAGCCGCGACATTCCTTTTCGTATTTTACACACATACAAGCTAGAAAGCATAACAGTGTGTCATGAATCTTTTAAACACACAGGAACGAACAGCATGGAACTGCTCCAGTTAAGAGTATACTATACTCCAGGACCATATACAAAGGGAGGTCTTGGTTCAACCCCCCCCCCCCAAAGTTCGGTTTGACATTTAAATGTTCGTTTATAATTAAAAATTTTCAAAAAAAATATTGTTCTAAAACTCGAAGCGGTCGGATTTCATAACAGGAAATCCGACAAATTGAATATTAGCACAAATAGCGCAAAGCTCCGCATAAAAGTTTTTAAACCCTCCCCGAAATTCTTTTCTGGTTACGACCCTGATACTTTACTTCAGCTGTTTGCACAGAACTGTGTAAGTGTTGTCATTTTATGTCCTCCTAAACATGGCTGTCTCTTTGTCATTCCAGTGTGCAACCCTATGCCATTCCTACAAGCTACGCAAATGGACCAAGTATGCAACAGCAGCAGCATCAACACCAGCAGCACATGCATCTAGAACAGCAGCAGCACCACCACCACGGCGTGCCACATCCACACCACGGAGCTATGCACCACTCACAGCACCACCCCCACGGCCACCCCCAACAGTTATTACCTCCTTCACCCCTGCTGCAACTACAGCTGGGCGCTGGTCCAAGGATGAGACCTGGATCTGTTGGCTCTTCCCCGCCAGGATCCACGCATACGTCACCAGGCTTGGAGACTAGCGAAGACAGCGACGACAGTGGTCATCTAAATCAGGTTTGTCATATTCTCAATTAATAATATTGTCCGTTTTTCAGGAGAAGGCACTTTACCACGCCCCCTTAAACGCAGAGTTCCCTTTTACGCAGGGGTAATCGGTACGCAATCCACGTACTTCTAAAGGAGACAACAAGACAGCCTTATCTTGGGAGCGCATTTTAATGTGTAAAAAAGTCTAAGTGTACTTTACATCACTTGCTTCACTTGTCTGTTGTCATTTTAGTTATTCTTACATTTTAAAAATCGCTGCTTTTACAACAAAATACTATGAACCCTGCCGAAAAGAGCGAAATAGAATCATCGGACACCACATTACGAGAAAGGAGTCAAGTGCCTTCTTGTGAAAAACGGACTATAGTAATGCAGGCATTGCCAAGTGACTAGGGAAGATATTTTTTGAATGTAATCTGGCTATTGATCAGTGTTTCTTAATTTCCTTAATATGTGGAACCCTTTTTAGTATTCACTTATTATGGAAATCTTGGTTTGCTTGTACAGTCTAGTACAAACGAAATAACTTAAACGGTTTTTTTTTTGCACTAAAAATAAAAACTAATTTTAAAAAGCATTATGTTTGGTCTTCAAAATTATGTTCCAAATACAACACAAATGTTCTGGGAAAAAAAACCTTTAACAGCTCGTTTCAAGGAAAAGTTTTCGGTTTAAATTTCAATGGGATGAGTGTTATTTTGTGTTTTAAGATGTACTTAATATTATTGTTTAAAGCTAAATTTTCATGTCGATTTTCACAAGTCTATTTATATTTTTACTGACAAATAAGTTTAATGCCCCGTTCCAAACATATCAGTAGTTGCAAATAAAAAAGAGCCAACACCACCTTTACTGACATAGCAGTGTGTTCATGTTTTAAACTAAGCTAGAATTCCAACAAAATTTTGAATTCCTATGCTGACATAGTTTAAGTTCTTACACAGGCAGTAAATGAGTTATTAATCTACATTTCATTTCGATATTTCCAGGCAAACCTTATTTTTGTCGATATTTTAAGTGACTAATATTTACTAACAATAAAGCAGAAAGTCTGTCTGGATCTCTCTCTGTCTGGATATCTCTCCGTCTGGATATCTCTCCGTCTGGATCTCTGTGAGGCTCATAGCGCCTAGACCGCTCTGCCGAATTTCATGAAATTTGGTACAAAACTAGTTCATAGAATGTGGGTGTGCACTTCGAAGCGATTTTTCTAAAATTCGATTTTTTTCTTTTTCTATTTCAATTTTAAGAAAATTTTACCGAAAAAATTATCACAACGTAGACGAATAAATTACAAAATTATTATAATGTGGTAGCGTAACATGGGCAAGCAAATGAATATAGCAAATTGGCGAGAATTACATCATCCATTATTTGTAAATATACTGTGAACCTAACGACCTTTTACATTTCTACAATGGACAAAGCCGTGCGGCTTCCACTAGTTTAAAATAAAGAAAGGAATACAAATTTCACGGAATCACTGAGCGATCTCCATGGAACAAGGGGTCCCATGGAACGAATTTAAAAGCGAATTTCAAGAGAAAAAGTTTGCTTTAAAATTTTTACCTTTGATAGCAGCTTTTGCATGTCAATGGCGTATGTAGAATATCTCTTTGGAATCTACCGAAAATTTATTAAATTAGTAACGTCATCAATGGATAAAATTTGGTTCCGTAAAGCATAGGATTTCCTTCAGTATGTATGCAGATTTATTTGACATTGTATTGCATAACACCTAAAGAATGTCTACATTACGACTACAGTCTAGTTTCAGTCTAGTTATCGTCTAGTTTCAGTGTGTGTTATAGTTTTTGTAATCAATATTTTCTTTAATACGCTCGAAAGGTTGACACAACTTTAATTACAAGTTGCTAAAATTCCAGGTATCGAAGAATATTTATTGCTCGTGCACTGATAAACGAAACAATATAAATTGTAGCCTTTTCTTTAAACTCCACGTTAAAGGTACTGTGATGACATTTTATACATAGTTAGGTTATTTTAAAAACTGCATGAAAGAAGTATTATATACGCTCCAGCAGAAAACACTTATGAAGTGTTAGCAATTTTTACTAAATGTAATTTTGACCCTTCCCCAATCCATAATTGATACTTGGTTACCCCATTAAGGTTTTTTTTTTCTTTTTGAATTCAATCACTGTTGCATTCACCTAACGTAATAAGTTTTAAAAAATTATGCGTGGGGAAAAATACATGCATTTGAGATGAATAACTTCTAACGCGTAGTATGAGTATACGCACCCATATCTTTTTAGTTATTGAAACCACAGGTTATTTAACAGGCGTACAAGGAAATACATCGGTGACCGCATTTTTTTCAAAAAACATTTATTTGCAGTGCAGTTATTAAACAATTTACTGTAGCTAATATTTTTCTTCTCTTTTTTCATAGTTTTGTCAATTGTTTTAAAAAGTGTGATACATTTCCTTGTGTTATAAAGGGTGTTTTTTTAGAGGTAGAGAACTTTAGGTTCAAATAAAACATAGTTAAATGTTGTTAATTGCCATGAATGTTGCTTTATTCGAAAGATGATTCTTTGCCATTTTTATTTAAATATGATTTCTGGCATATGGCCACCTCGGCTGGCTCAGAGAAAGTCCAATTTTCTCTTTTTTTGCAACAGTAGAGGCCGTATGTCAGTGATAAGGTGGCGAATGTTTTCGTCCAAGGCGTCAATCGTCTGTGGCTTATCGGTGCAGACCAGAGACTCCCCATAGCCCCACAAAAAGTGGTCCAGCGGTGTTAAATCGCATGATCTTGCAAGCCAATTCACGGGTCCATTACGCGAAATTATTCGTTCACTGAACGTTTCTTTCAATAAATCAGTTGTGACACTCGCTGTGTGGCATGTTGCACCGCTTTGTTGTCTATTCATGATGAAATGGCAAACCGAACTGAACACAAAATAAGTGACAGCTATCAAAACGGCACACATATCAGACAGTGTTGCCAACTTACAGTTCTATACTTCTAAAAAAACACCCTTTACAACTTATCCATTGTTGAACTAAATTACAAAAACTAAAAAAAAAAAAAAAAAACGTCATTAGCACATTATATTATTATTAACATAATATTTGCGATTAAAGGGGGGGGGGGTTACTGTTCAATGCCGTATCGACTATAGATTTCCTTAATTAAAAATCCGCTAATTATAAATGACTTGTAGCTTATAAAATTTTCGCGGTATTTAACGCAGTGATGCTTGTTTTAAGTCGTCGATCGATTTATACTAATGACTGTTAGCTGCATGCATAAAAGATGAGAAGCAAGGATTAATCACCAATAGTAGCTGAAGATAAGAATATGGTATTAATATTGCATTTGGTATTCTAACTTGTTTAATGGGGAGAGCATAAGAACATATGTATCATTTTTTAAGATCCGGTTCAGTTGGTCAGTCTGATGCAGGTTTGATTTTTTTTGTCCGCATGAAACATAATATTTCTTGAACAATATATGAGTTGTTCTGTTAATTTAATAGTAATAACAGGGAAACACTGCAAATTTTGTAATTCCCTTCAGGGCAATTCCATTTTAATAACTTCATTTCTTGCTCAAAAGTCCGAAAATGTTAGATTCTTTCTTCATTGCATGAACTTTCTGAAGCACTGAGACTCTCCTTCTATGCATATACAATAAAATAACATTTTGAAGATTTCCTGAAATAGTATTTAAGTATTTTTTGGCTCAGTGATGGACGTATCTTCAGAGACACGTCCGTTGCTGGCAAAAAACGAGTATTGTTGATGGAAAGCTTCAAAATTTAATTTCATTACGTTGCAGTAGAGTCCATGTTCCTCATAACGTTCATGCAATGAAACAAAAATATAACATACAGTAAACTTCCAATTATCCACTGCCTTTCACACGTTCTTTTTTTTTTTTTTTTTTTTTTTTTTTTTTTTTTTTGCGAAGATTAACTGAATGTAGATACTAAATGCATACATTTTAACGAAACAAGTGTACATTCTATTTTTAGACATTCTTAGTGCTTTCTTCCCCTTTCCCTCCCAACGATATCAAACTTTCCATTGCCATCAAAACCTGACCACTTGCAACCTGATTTTAAAATCTACACTTCTTTCTTCTTTTTTGTCTACATGACTTACGCGTAATCGAGTAACTGTACCAGTCCTGATAAAAAAATAAAAAAATAAAAGAATCCCCTCCCCCCATCTCCTATGTAACCCCTCCTATGTATCCCCTCCTCCTTTTTTGGTGTAACCTGACTTGATCTGTTTCAGTTGATCTGATTGCACAATTTACTCACGTATGTGTGTGTGTTATCCATTTGCAATAATGAGAGATCCTTTTTTTTTAGCTTTTACATAAATTTTTATTCACTGATATCATTTTGGCTGTAGTTTAAACGTACGCGAGTGTTGATCTATCGAAAGCTAACGGTATACATTAGTACCGATTTTTACTTACTTTGCGGATTGTCGCGGTTACCTTGCCACCCCATTCTGTGGATAATCGAGCGTTTACTGCATTTGCAGTCGTTATAGATAGTTTTGTGGTTTGTGCAACAATGATACGTATAAAGCCTTCGAATTGCCATTTGATGTTCCCTTTAAATGCAAAATGAAACGCAAGGCGAGTATTTCTCATTGCATTAATTTCAGATCTAAAATTAATTTCAGATGCTTGGTTTTAAATTTGTAAAATAAATCTTGCTTATTTTCAAATCAATTGAATTTACCAATATAGTAAATTGTATGTTCATTAAATTTATTTGTAATGTTTGGAAGAAAATTTTACAAGAAAATAATTAGAGATAGTTGAGGCTAAAATAAAAATATATTCATTATAGTGTTATTTAATGAACGGAAAAAAAAACTTTTTTTTTTTTGAGTGAAAAAGGGAACAATTTTCCTAAATAGTCGAAGAGACGTATCTGTTATATGAATAATCATAAATAAAAACGAGCTGATGTGTGCCTCACATGACTTCCTTTTACTCCATTTTAATGTCATTTTCCCATTATTGGCAATTTTAATGTGATTCAATAGTTTAATCTCTAAATATTAAAAACGATGGCCAAATTAAAACCAGATAAAAAAAAAATCGCCAAATTTTCCGCCAAGTTGGCGACAAAACTTGGCGACCAAAAGACTGGCGATATATCGCCAAGTGTCCGCCAAATTGTAACACCACTTAAGTTTGCATTGATATTAACAATGATTTCCCCCCAAAAAGGTGCAAAAGACCCCCTTAGGAACATCCGAAAGCAACCAAAAGGGGAGGTGCACAACTAGACCCCACTACGAGTCTATGTACCAAATTTCAACTTTCTAGGACATACCATTTTTGAGTTATGCGAGATACATACGCACATACGCACATACACACATACGCACATACATACAGACGTCACGAGAAAAGTCGTTGTAATTACCTCGGTGATGATCAAAATGGATATTTCGCGTGTCTATACATTCTTAGGCACTTTTCCGCATGTGGTCGAGTCGAAAAAAAAACTCAACATTCATTTGGGGGTGAGCAAAATGGAAATTAAGGGCGATTTTTGAGTGAAAATTTTTTCGCGAATACAATACTTCCTTTTTTGTAAAAGGAAGTAAAAAAACAAATAATAATAGTTTTTAATGAAAGGAACAATTGAATCAATTTTTACTGAACTCAGCAAAACAAATTTGTTTATTATTACAGGGGCGACCCCCCCCCCCCATGAGCAAGGTCACACCCCTCCCCCCAAATAGCGTGAAGACTCCCCAAAAGTAATAAACCCTCTTTTAAAAGAGAAAATTACTTCTCAAAACAGCCGCTAAAAATTTCCGTGGCGCAGTCTGCGGCATGGTCCCCCCCCCCCCTCCACCCCCATTCCTCGGTGGGCACCCCCAAGTTTTCTTCCCCTTTTTTTTTCTTTTTAACTTCTATAATCGACAATTGAGAATTGTTAAAAAGTTGAAATCAGTTTCGAATTGCATATAAGAATCGGAATCGAGTTTATGTGCTGCCATCTGTCGACAAAAATAATTAAACTAACGTAATTTGAAAAGCATTTCAAGTTTTGTAAATCGAGCTGTGTGTCTTGTAGAAAACTAATCTTTTTTTCCCTCCCAACGGAATTCTTCCCGGTGTTATAAAAAATGTTGATTAAAATTTTCTTTTGAAACAATTCAATGCAAATTGATAATTTTACAGTATAATACGTTTCACTTTCGAACATTTTAGTAAAAAAACGTTCAAAAAAATGTTGCAACTTATTTCGCAATGCTATTTGTTCAATTAATTAGGAGATTAAAATAAATTATGTAACTAATTGCATATGGTTAAACAATTTAGTATCTTCTTCTATGTAGTTAGAAAGAATAATGTTGTGAGAAAAAATACATACAATGGCAAAATTCTCGATTGATATCTTCATGAAAGTTCTTGGGTGCGTTTGATGAAACTTTTAAGTTCTTTGTAAAAAGAGGGAAAAAATGGAAATGTTCTGAAATTCTTCAGTTTTGTTTTAGCATTTTGGTTAGAATTGTTTGGGCAGTATTTTTTTTTTTTGAATTTACCACGTTTCAGAACATATTTTACATAAGTGCAAATTTGCATATTTTGTAAAAAATAAAAAATTTGAAATGCATAAATTCACCTCAAAAGATTGTGATAAAACATAATTGAAATTAACTTTTTTATGAACTAGAATTTTTAATTTTCGTCCTTTTTTAGGTGCTGTGTACCATGAAACGACCATCACCAGAACCGGTTGAAAGGCCATCTAGCGTTGGAAAACCAATCAAAAAACCCAAAGTTCAAAAGAAGAAGAAGAAGAGGGATCCAAATGAGCCCCAAAAGTAAGAATCGATAATTTATTTTTTCTAATTCAAATATTGTTGATTTCTCTCATATTAATTAATGCATATTTTAATACGTATTTGAATTTTTAAAAATTTTAAATGAATACGAACATTGGTTTAAACATTATTGCTTGATAAAACGAGCTGATGTATGCATTACATAACTTCCTTTTACTCCTTCCCTTTGCTCAATCCTCGGAGTGAGCCAAAAAAAAAAAAAAAAACACTTTAAATACTTTCTTTCCAAGTCTGTTGCGAACCGAAGCAAAGAAAACTTTTTATACAGATAAATTTTCCCGATATTGGCAGTTTTAATGTGATTCAATGGCTAACTCTCTAAATATGCCCAAATTGAAAACAGATCGGAAAAAAAAAAAAAAAAAACGCCAAGTGGACAACAAAACTTGGCGTCCAAAAGCTTGCCGATATATTGCCAAGTGTTTGCCAAATTATAACAATGATTTTACCCCCAAAAGATGTAAAAAAAAAACCTCTTTGGAACATCCGAATGCAACCAAAAGTGAAGGTGCACAACTAGACCCCACTTGGAGTCTATGTGCCAAATTCCAACTTTCTAGGACATACTGTTTTTGAGTTATGCGAGACACATACGCATATACATACGTACATACGGACGTCACGAGAAAACACGTTGTAATTAACTCGGGGATCGTCATATCGTGTCGGGGATCGTGTCTATACGCATGTCTTAGGCATGTATCCACGTGTGGTCCGGTTGAAAAGAAAATCTATATTCATTCGGGGGCGAGCAAAATTGAAATTAAGGCCGATTTTTGAGTGATTTTTTTTTTTTTTTTTTTTGCGAATGCAATACTTCCTTTTTTTTTTTTCTTTTTCTTTTTTTGTAAAAAGAAGTAAAAAAAAGGTAAGCTCATATATTATAAAAAAATTAATAATCTTTATTATTTACTCTAGCATGAGAATATATGTGATTCTACTCAACTTTTCTTCAGTTAAGAAGACAAACCACATTTACGGCTCTTGTTGAATACAAACTCAAATTCTAACAATGAGTTATTTTATCAGGACTGCATTACTTAATGCGTGGTGCTGGAATCCAAGAAGTTCACGTTTTCTTCATAAAAAAGACATTTATTTTGCTAAACTACCAGAAAACTACAGAGCCAAAACATTTTGTGCTCTTACTATCTTTTTTTATAACAGGTCTATGTGGTAGATAGTGGCACTTATTCTCTAATTCCGAATCTGGCACGCGCTCAATAATATTCAAGTTTTCCCATTCTTTGAATACATTTTGGTAATCCTCAAAAAAATTATTACATTTTGACTTACTAATCATTTTTTCGTGCCTTTTCCAGGCTAAATCCTTATTATCTGGTAAGCTCGAAAAATCATGCTTCCAAGGAAGCTCTACTTCATATCTTCCACAAGGAAGAATTTTCAATTTATCCTCAAATTCAGCTAAATGTTCTCCTATGCATGCTTTCTTATTAACATTGCAAGTGGGATCTGTTATTCCTATACTTTCAAGTTCCCACAATTCATTCAAAGGAATATTTTTAACATGCATCGATAATGTTTTGAAAACATTATCTTTCTCATTAGTGTTTTGCTTACCCATAACAGTCCACCCAAGCTTCATTTCTACGGCAGTAAGGCCGGAGTCTAAATCTACTGAACGTCCCGTCAGCAATTTTCCTAAAACATCTGCCCCTATTAAAAGATCAATTTCTTTCATTTTACAAAGGGAATCAGAAACTTCAATATTCTTTTCCTTTAATTCATTCAAAATATAAGGATTGCTAACTTTTGGTATAAAACTACAAATTTTCCTTTCAGAAAGAGCTTCAAAACTACAAGCAAAAGACCCTTTCAAACCCCTCACTTCAACAGTGAATATCTTATGCCGTTTTGGGTTCGTTTCCCTCCCCCCAAATAACGAGTGAATCACTGTTTCTTCACGAAGTGGAGTTGCTTTCAGCTCAGACAAAACTTTCTGACTTACATAACTACTTTGACTACCAGAATCTGCCAAAGCCCGAATTATTTTTTCTCGATTATTACATTTAATCCTAACACACAGAGTTTGCAAAAATACAGTTTGAGTTTTATCAAAGTTAGAGAGAGAATTTTCAGACTTAGAAACTACATCTTTAGACTCACAACTTTTGTCTTCTAGCTTTGGACACATTACACAAAAATGCGGTTCCCCACAACCATTGCATTTTAACTCTCTTTTTACATTACAATATTTACTAATATGATTTGAATTAAAACATATAAAACAAACGCCCTTTTTTAACAATATTTTTTGTTTTTCATTTACAGTCATCTTTTTTGCAATGAAACATCTTTTACTTGGATGACTTTTTCCACAAAAAATACAACTTTCAAATCGCTTACCCTTTTTCTCAGTACTTACTAACGCTGCAGCTGTCGCTAGGTCGCTTTCCTTCTCAGTTGTGGGCTCTCGTTTGCGCAAATTTGAGTTCGTGCCGAAGCCAGTTCTTGCGAGGCGAACCATTTCTTCTCCATTGACTTCTTGGCGAAGAAAGTTCATTAACTGCTCTAAAGTGCGACAGTTCTTATCTTCGGTTAAATCATGGTTACGGCTTCTTTCCCATGTTACTAAAATTTCTTCCGGCAGACAGCTCTCAACCAAAGGTGTCAAGAAATCTCCATACTTCTCTTTGGTCCGTCCAAGAGTTTCCAACGCACGAAGTTTTCCTTCCAATTCGTCATAGAGGGATGGAAGATCAGCCTTCCCCCGTCCTGTGGCAGCATTTTTCATAACTAGTCTCAATAAATCTCGAACATACACTTGCACCAGTAGATCATCACGGCCAAATCTTTCCTTTAACTGCTGTATTGCTCTACTATAATTTTCTCCGGTAGCAGGAAAACTCAGCACTAATCTTTCTGCCTTCGAACCAGGTTCCATCGATTGAATTAAATACTGAATTTTATCTTCATTATCAATGCCCTTGTCCTCATGGATTTTCTTGAATTGGCTCCAAAAATTTAAAAATTCTCTTGCTTCGCCGTTAAACTTTTTAAGTTCTATCGTCGGAAGCTTAAAGTTGCGCTTACTAATGTTACCATTACGCTGAACATTTTCAAATTTTAAATCAAGCAGAGAGCAAATTTGAATAAACTTGTCCCGATAATTTTCTGCTTCTTCACAATCTTCATAATAAGCCTCCTCGGCATTTTTATCTTTCAACAACAGCTCAGATATTATGCTCTGACAATCATCTAGCCGCTTGAATTTGTCAGAAATCTGATTTCTTAAAATTAAAAGTTCATCCGAACCAGTAATTTCCTTCAAAAGTTCAGCTTCAATTTTTTTCATACTGAGGGTAAAAGACGCCCTCAGTCCTTTTCTCTGAGCTTTCAATGTAGTTAAATCCATCTTCTTATACAAGTTCCAAGCACCCGTCCTGTCACGGACGCCAAAATTATGTTGAATACAAACTCAAATTCTAACAATGAGTTATTTTATCAGGACTGCATTACTTAATGCGTGGTGCTGGAATCCAAGAAGTTCACGTTTTCTTCATAAAAAAGACATTTATTTTGCTAAACTACCAGAAAACTACAGAGCCAAAACATTTTGTGCATTACAGCACCATTTTTAAACTTCAACTGATTTTAATTTTATTTTTCAGTGTTCTAACGATTTCTCGTGCACACATCTATCATTCAATTGGACCTCTCTTCACTTCAGTTTCTAACAGCTCTGTCAACCGTTCTCACAGGGGTATTTACGGGGGGCACGCCCTTACTTTAGTTATGGGAGGGGGGAAATTCTTAATTTTAAATTCAAATTTAATTTAAAATTCAGTTTTAACAATTGCAGGAAAGTCCGTATTTAATCGAATGAAAAAATTCAAACAAACTCTCATAGTTACATCTAATGAGAAGAGACGTCAGATTAGACGTCAGTAAATTGGAGGTCACTGTGACTTCCCCTGACCTCCGATCGGGGCGCTCTTGCGTGAACGCGATCATCTTCAGTAATTACGAACTTGCAAAACTAAAGAAAAAGAGGAACAGCTGAAACTAAATATATTAGAAAAAAAGTTAGTGAATAATGTGCAACTGTAAATTTTGAAACAAAAAACCAAGAGAGTAGCGACAGATTCGAGGGTCAATACTCAATACTCTACAGTTGATAAAGAGCGGTTATTTAGTTATGTGATATTTCAGGCTTGTTTGGCCCGTTGAAAGATGCCTTTATTTATCACCTATGAATTGAGCAATAAATGGGTCCGAATATTCCGTTGAATTTTATAACACTGAGATCTGCTGTAAGTAATCGGAATCATGCAATGGTGCACAGTTTCAAACTTCGGTCATTGAATACATCGTTGAAATCAAATACATTTTTTTTTCCATATCAATTTGAAAAAATAATGTACTAAGACAATGGGGTTGTTTCCTTCAGTCAAAAGTAGTGCTTTTAATCCCTGAAATAGATACAATAAGCAAAAAAAAAAAAATAATAATAACATGGACTCAGAAAATGCTTTCATTTTCCCAACAGTTATTTTTTAATTGATTTTTTAAAATGTCCGATTTTTCGAACAAGGCGTGGTCTAGGTGACGTCACAAATGATGCTTTTTGGCGTATCTTTGTACCGCGTTTCCACGTTATGATAATCAAGAAGTGAATTAAAATTGCGCTCTACGCTTGCTAGCAACCATATCATTGCCAATACACGTGAGTAAAGATCTGAATTAAATATTTTGATCTGTGAAAGGCAACACAGAATGGCATTACATCATTTGTGATGTCATCGACAAGAAATGTAAACAATAAAAGATCACCGATTTAAGTAATTTTTTTTAAATATTAAACTTAAATTATTTAAAAAATGGTTAGATCCTATGTTTTTAAACATGTTCTTTCAGAAAAAAATACTTTAAAAATATTGGAAACGACCCCATTGAGTGAAGGATAACGTGTATGGTTTAGAAAACACTAGGCACGAACTTCAATGAGTGCCTCTCCGCCCTTCATGATGTAGATTAAGGTAATAAAATATTTTGATACGTACGTAATACTGAAACGAGTTGCGATTTACTGACATATGTGATAAATATACGTAATAGAATTAGATGTCACCAAATTTTGATTAGTTGCAATAACACGTACATATTAAAAGTATCCATTACAAACTTTTAAATGTCTTCATTGTGTAAATATAGTGGAAAGCTTTTAATCTTGGAATGGCTTTGTGATTTGCAAAAAAGATTACAATTCAATGGTGATTTGGTCCCCCCCCCCCCCCCCCCCCCAGATTTGAACTTTTCTTCTTGCTTAAAGATCTAAGCAATAATATTTCGCGCAAGATTTTGCCCCTAATATTTTTAATAAGGAAATTTGAATTTAAATCGAAACTAAAAGTATACTCAATTTATGAAGCATCATGTTTTGCAAACCGCTCACAGAATAAATATTTATTTTGATGAATCACATCAAACCAAAAATGATTAAAACTATAAATCAGTAACGGAGACCCAGAAAAGGTTATAATTTTGATAAAATATAAATAATGTCAGAAAGTGAAAATTTTTGGACTTTAGACAAAATTAAATTGAAATAAAATGAAAGTTACTTTGTGAAAAAACGTTTATTTTATTTTTTTTATTATTGTTTTGATTAGTTAATTTTTAGTATATAATTCTGTACTTCAGAAACAGACTGGTGTAAGTTCACAAATTGCGATTTTCCTTTTATTCGTGTATTGTTTGTAGAATCGTATTCCTCATCGCATCATGTAAACGCAATTCTAAATTAAAAAAAGAAAAAAAATCCTTCGTAATTAGTCCCATTCTTTGTATGTACCAGGCAAAAACTTTTCCCTCTCCCCTGTAAACAACCGATTATGTAAACTGCTATAGTCTGGCTCTCAAATACAGATTAATAGTTTACTTTAAATGGAAAATTTAGTCAGTTTAAATGATTTTTTAAACCAAAAATTGATTTTGTTTTTTTCACAGTGGTTTGTAGCTTAAAGAAATGTTGCCCCTTCTCTTTAATTATATTTTTAATTTGTCCATTAATATTAATTTTGAATGAACAGATTATTAAAAAAGTACGAGAAATTTCAAAGTGAATCTTTCTCTTAAAAACTGTTTTCTTCATTATATTGTTTTAATTATAATTAAGAATAAAAATGTTAAAAACACTATCGAGCAATTACGGAAATGGAACATCCAAAAGTTTTTACATCATTAGAAATCTTACAATACCAAAACTACTCTGCTTCCCTAAGCTTGAAATCGGCTCCAAAAATAGTTATTGTAAAAACTTTTTGGAAGAATTATGTCTCTTTCAAAAACCAGACGAAATTTTTGAAAACAGTTCTATGAAAGAAAAAAAACCCAAGGAAATAAAAGTGAGAGATATTTCAATGAATGAAATATGAACCATCTCTGTAGTTCTAGCAATTGATCATAGATTATGGACACAAACATAGTTCGTATTTCTTTTTCATTTTTTACACCATCAGCTCCCTCGTTTCTCTTTTTGCGCTGCACTTTACTTTGACAGGCATCATTCTTCAAAATAAAAATTCTACCTCTCTCTTTCTCTCGTTCTTTCTTTCTCAGCCCTTGTAATGCGCGCTCTTTTTCTTTATCTTCAGCTATGTATTTCAGCTTCTTTCCTTTCTTTGTAATATACAGGGTGTTCCGTTTTAACCTGCAAGACCTGTATTTTCGCAACCGTTAGTCCTAGATGTATACTTCCAATGGGGTTGTTTCCTTCAGTCAAAAGTACTACTTTTAATCATAGAAATTGATAGAATAAGCAAAAAATATAACATAGATCCAGAAAATACTTTCATTTTCCCAACAGTTATGTTTGAATTAATTTTTTTAAATGCCCGATTTTTCAAACAAGGCGTGGTCTTGATGACGTCACAAATGATGTGCTTGGGCGCATTTTCCACTGCTTTTCCACGTTATGATGATCAAGCAGCGAATTAAAAGTTGCCTCTACGCTTGCTATGAACCATATCGTTGCCAGTTCACGTGAGTAAAGATACGAATTAAATATTGTGCTCTTCTGAATGGCAACAGTGAATGGCATTTCATCGTTTGTGATGTCATCCGCAGAAGCGTTAAACAATGAAGCGCACCGAGTAAAGTAATTTTTTAAAAATATAAAACATAGTCGAATTATTAAAAAAATGGTCAGATCCTATGTTTTTAAGCATATTCTTTCATAAAAAAAAAATACTTTCAAAATTTTGCAAACGACCCCATTGCAAAAACGTTCAAAATCAGATGCAGAGTTAAGATATTGAAAGTTTGAAGCAAAAATAAAAATTAGTCAAAAAATACAACATTTAACTTTTTATATGGGCCCCAGGTCCCCTAACTTATATTTAGGGAAATAATCTCTATTGAAAAATAGTTCCTACACAAAAAGTTTGAAATTAGTACAACAAAGATTCACCGATATATGAAACACAGCGTTATGTGACTTACACTACTTTTCACTCGCCGTCAATAACACCTTTTAGGAAAAAATATAGCGGTTAACAAGAATTTAAAATTATATGTGTGCTTAAAGTGTGTTCGAGGTTTTTTAGTGTGGTTTTGCGTATCACGGCATAAAATTTGCATTTATTTTTGAATAGCCAAGAAAAATATAAATATTTTGTTTTTCTTACTTTGGACGACTTGTCGTTCTTCTGAAAGGGCGATAAGTTTCAATCTCATCTTCTGTATGGTCCCATAAAACTTAGAACTGAAACATCTCCTTGAGTTTTGGTCGCACAAATGACAAGTTTTTTTTTTTTTTTTTTGTCAGTAATAGTTTTTAATGGAGATTATTTCTCTAAATATTAGTTCGTGAACCTAGAGCCCGTATAAAAAGTTAAATTTTGTATTTTTTGACTCATTTTTATTTTTGCTTCAAACTTTCAATATCTTAACTCTGCATCTGATTTTGAAAATTTTTGTAATTGGATTGTATACATCTAGGACTAACGATTGCGAAAATAAAGGTCTTGCAAATTAAAACGGTACACCCTGTATATAGTGGCTTACCTAGCATGGATGTCACACGGGGCGTCAATTTGTGGTGCCCCCCCCCACACACACAAAAAAACACTTTACTATATCTATAGAACTTTTAATACATCTATAAATTGTGGGAAGTAGATAAGTTCTTTTAAGCTTAAAGAATTTGCATTTTTTAACTTAAATGTTTCAAAGAAATTTTAACTCATGTATTAAAATTTAAAGTATTTTACATCCTTTTGATCAAAGGTGTGAGAATGGTGGAGTAGTTTCTGAAATCATGATTACCTTCATAAAAATTTATGACATTTAAACAATTTAATCACATAGAAAAAAATTAGAACGGTTTTATGGCAGTATTTATGACAAATTATGTGGTTGTAAGCCTGCTCTTTTCTCAGAACTCGTCATGTGTTTAGGTATAGTATTCACCTTGTGTTTAAATATAAGTAATCTGTTAAGTCGAAAAAGAATTTATTTAATATGTATAACAAATTCTCTTTAAATTCATTTAAAAATCACAATGTTTTGATTTTCTACAACTTTTGCAATTCGCATTCTCTAACAATTCTTTCTCGATTACGAAAAAGTAAGGTTTTCATCATTTTTTAAATTATTTTGCTGTGTTCCTATCTATCCTCTCACCAAGCGAGTTATTTGTCAGCTTGCTGAAAGATAAATTAACCACATATTTTGATTTTGTTTTTCTATAGAAAAATTAATCTCGACTTAACTTATTTACTAATAAAGTGCTTCCTTTTGCGCCATAAGTTAAAATTATAAATTTGTTAAAATTGCACGATTAGCAATAAAAATTGCGGACATGTATTTTAGATTTAGAAGTGATTCATTTTAATTCAAAAAACGCGCTTACAACTCTTAGTGCTTTTTAAGAAATTGTAACGTTTTATGACTAGCATAATTATTCACAACTAGTTAAAACGTTATTTATTTTTAGCTTGATGTTTAAATGAGTTATTTACGTTTAAGTGAGTTATGTGCAAATAAAAATTATATTTCATAATGCTCGAAGTTCCTTTACATTAGTTCATATTTATTCCATGAAAGAAGTACCAAAAAAACAATTTCTTAAAAATTTGCTTCAAATCGTTTCTGAGTTTTGCACACTCAAGTGAATTAAATTATTCGAAGGGAAGATTCAAAAAAGCAGAAACTCTTTTAGTAAGAGGAATACGTAAAGGAAAAACAATTTAACCAATGAAAGTTCACGAAAGCAAAAGAAAAAAAAAATGTATATAAAAACAAAGTAAAGAAAAGAAACGGGAGAAATTTAGAAAAGAACAGATATAAAAACTGTAGACAACTGTATCAAGAGAAACTGATTATTTTCCTTAATTGCAGCTCTAGTTGAAACGTAAGTGGAAAGAGATACAGGGTTGTCACTTTTATTTTCTCAAAAAGCCAATTGATCGCCAAGGATCTAGATGTTTATGAAGAAAATTCGCCAACTCGATTAGTTTTCCACTTCTCTTTTCGTAAAATCAAAACTGTCGATGAAGGTTACATTATTTTTAAAATATTGGTACGACAAATCTTTAAACTTAGTTGTTTTGAGTACATTTGAAAATTTGGGAACAATATTTATTAATAGAAGATGCATAAGAATATCATTTACAACAGAATGATTTTTTAAAAAATACATTATGACACAGTTTAAGTTTAAAGTGCATTTACTATCTTTAAACTCTAAGTTAATTGATCAGTAAAAAAACATTTTTTTTTTTAAGATTTAATACTAACTCAATAGAAATGTTAGCCATGGAACTTATGGACAAAAGTAACCGAAGTGAAAAATAAAAAATCCACATATGTTTCCAAACTGACACGTCCTAAAATCCGAAGATGCGCAAAAATTACATAATTTTTATCTAATAAGCAAAGGATATAAACACCAATATATATATATATATATATATATAATAAAAGTGAAAAATATTGAAAAGACCACACCAAGAGCCCATAGATGCGCAACGCAGCAAAACTAAAAAGCCAAGTAAATATAGAATTAAGCAAACAGAATTGCAAATATTAAACAAATTATAAATAATTAATCATGATAAAAATGAAAAATGCAAACAGCTAATAAATAGGAAAAGATAAAGTATGAATCCAGAGCTCATCAGCCGTGGAGGATTCATTAATTATGGTCAAAAGACCAAAATTTTAACTATGAACTAAAAGAGAATGTTTAAGCGAAACCCCCTGCTTTTAGTTTTAGGTTTGAGCTCTAGTTTATTGTTTTTAGTTTAGCAAGTGGTGCTTTTGCCCATTGTTACTCTATATTGCATGTACTGGAGCTTAAACATTCTCTTTTAGTTCATAGTTAAAATTTTGGTCTTTTGACCATAATTAATGAATCCTCCCCGGAGCTCTGGATTTATACTTTATCTTTTCCTACTTATTAGCTGTTTGCATTTTTCCTTTTTATCATCATTAATTATTTATAATTTGTTTAATATTTGCAATTCTGTTTGCTTACTTATATATATATATATATATATATATATATATATATATATATATATATATATATATATATATATATATATATATATATATATATTTGTCCGCTTTTCATAACATTTTTTAATTATTTTTTTTTCATTATTTCCAGTTTTTATATAGATATAAACATAATATACATTCTGTAAGGATTTCTATTTCTTTTTTTATACATAATTTTTTCAAGATATCTACGTTATTTATAGCACATTTAGATGTGTCAAATACATCAGGCAATTTTTAAAAGTAAACTAAAATCCAAATGCACTCCAAAAGAACAATATGATCCTGAAAAAAAAAAATAAATAAATAAAACTCGAAAATGATCACCAAGTACGATTCCGCAAAAACTTATTTCAATAATTTAATTAAAATATTCATCGGGATTTATCGAAATGAAGGAACATTATTCGCTATATGTAATTATTTTGATTAAATAAATGCTACTGCCGAGTGTTTTTTATTTGAACGTTTTAGTGTATACTTCAGAAATGTACATCTCAATTTCAAGTAATCAGATTGAAATGAATAAAAAGCATAATCCTAATTAAAACGAAGCGTTTTTAAGTTTTGCAATACTTAGCGGAATTGATTGTTTTCTTTAATACATGCTACTAAATCGGTTTACGCCGACTAAGGCATTTTTGGAAATAGTAATTAATAACAGTGATGACATTCTAAAATTTTTTTAATTACTTAACTTTTCTTGTTAATTTCAGAAACTTAGTTTTATTAAAGTTTTTCGTGTAAATTAATCTTAAGATTTTGTTAATACGCTTTATTTTAATCCGTTGAGAAAATAAACATATTTTTGAAAACTACTAAATAAGCGACTGATTACTTGTTATAAGATAGTAAATCCTTGATCAATAAAAATTATTGTATTTCTTTATAAGTATTTTGAAAGCTTAGTTTCAGCTATTGCGTTACAATACATAAACAGCTAGTAAAAATCTGGAAAATAATTACCTTGTATCATTCTTCTTTAATCCACATTTTTTCTTCTTCGATAATATAGTTCTGTTTTTCTTTGGAAAAATATTAAAATGAATCTATTATTGTTGAATTCGTCTTTTTATTTAAATTTATTCTTTTATAATATAATGTATCGCAAGAATCACTAAACATGTCGCTTTTTTTTCTTTTTGTGTTTTAATGCTGCGTTTTAACTCTGAATAATTATTGAAGAACGGAAATTTAATTCTTCCTGAAAATAAAAGTTAATATTTTTACATTAAATGAATCTAAACTAAAGAATGATGAAATTTTCTCTCAACTTGTGTTCCATGGAACACTAATGTTTGTACAAAAAAAAGATGTTCTGCGAATTTAGTATACTACAAGATTTTTTATTATACCTTGGATCAAATGTTCGAGAAGTAAATAAATAGTTTAGTAATCATGAAATACTAGAGAACTAATTATGATTTATTAATTATGATTTTTTCCCATTTTCTAAAACGCTGATTCATTTATGTTTGAAGTTCTATCGTAATTGCATAGTTTTCCTAAAGTTTTAATAATTTCTAATGTTTATTAAGTATTAATAATATGAGTTCATAAATTTCAATATCCACATAAATTATTCTACGATTTTTGTTTCCAACAGTAGAATACAATTAAGAGCATCAAAATAAAGTTTAGCCTATATGTTAGTTCGACGTACACGTTTGCAAATTATCGTAATATCCGTGGAATTATGAACCAATATTCTTCTTTTTGTAGATGAAGGAGTTAAAGGAAAATCATACTGAGCTTGAAAAAGTTTAAACAGTCACATAAAAAAAAATAAGTTATCATAATAATAAACTTAATGCTCTAGATTTTTTAAAAAAATTCTTCTTTTAGTCAGATAAATCATATGGCTTCAGAATAAAAATTTTTGCTAGTTATAGCATTATAAAAACAAAGTAGCATAATTGCGTTAAAATAGTCAGAAATATATATTATAGTATTTAATATATATTTTATTATTTTTTGCATTTGTTTTATTGATGCTGGTTATATTTCTTAAAAGAATTACTATTTTCTGAAAAGTCTGTATTGTCTCTTATGGCTTCGATGCTTTAGTTATTTTTTATTTCTAAACGCAACTCTCCCTCTCGTTTTTTTTTCCATTTAAAACCGTTTTCTTTTCATATTTCGACCGAATTTAGCAAAACAAATTATACAAATTCGCTTTAGATTAACAAGAGTTGAATAAAAAAGTTTGAGCTTGAAAAATAAAATAAGATATAACACCATTTTTAATGCACAATACTGCCCGTTTTCGGGTTTTCAATAAACCTCTTTTTCAATGCAATGTTTGAGTTTTCAACAAACCCCTTTTTCAATGCAATGAAGTGCGAGTTTTAGGATGAAAAGTCACCCTAGCAAAGTTCTTTGCATTGAAAAAAGGGATCCATAAAACCTCGAAACACGTGTCTGCAATAAACTGCAGTATTGTGAATTTAAAACGTTGTCATGTCTTGTGATTTTTGTCGGATGTCTTTTCGTCAATCAAGTCTCTTATTTTGCATTGAAAAAGGAGTTCTTTGTAACCACGAAACACGTGTATTGCAGTAATCTACAATGTTTTGTGCAATTATGCGTTTCTATTTTCTTTCTAAGCACAAAGGTATTTATATGTTTTGTTTTGTTGTTATATCTTACTTCAGACATACAAATCAAATCATCTAGCCTTGATTTCTATTTTTTTAAATGAAATCTTCGCCAAACGGGGCGATAAATTGGCAAGAAATGAGCACCGGTGTCTTCCTCCGCGAACAGATGTCGTAGGAAGGAGCGCAGAGCCCGAGCCATTACAAAGATTACATTTGTCTTTACGGCCCTGCAAAGACCATAAACATAGGCGGCCTAGAAGGTACCCCCAGTACCCCATAAACATCGGGGCCGGGCGGGGGAGTCGAGAATCCCCGATTCGCTATTGGCCCAGCAGGAACAAGTCCTGTCGGTTTTAATAGCTGCTATAAAACGACATTACTTGGCCCGCTTTCATAAAAGAGAGAGTGATTTACCGCTGGCGGCCTTCACTTTTGAATATTGGATTTTTGCGATGTGACTCGACTATTTATACATATATGTGTGTGTGCGTATGTTCTCTCTCTCTCTCTCTCACTCTCATTTTACATTCTTCTTTCTCGGGGAAGAAGTGAGGGGAGGCAACGTCTCGGGAGAGTCCTCTTTGTGCCATCTTGAGGAATTTTCGATAACCTCATGAATCTTGGAAGATTGTGGCAGTAGTGTTTTTTAATGCCTTAGCTGGTGTCCAAGTCAATAGTTGGAGTGAAATTCCTTGCTATAATTGAGACACACCAGGGATCTTGCAAGAAAATGTAACTATAATCCCTTCTTGTGTGAAAATTTAAATATTTTCGCAAAAATGCAAACTTTGAAACAAACTGCTTGGCGCATTAAGATAGTGCAGGAAAATATCTAGGTAATATTCTCACTCTAGTATAACATTTCCACATGAAAATTATGTAATTTTGTCTTTTAAGTGCCCACAGTTCGTAATTAAAGACATACTGAATCATTAAATCAAATTGAGTTCAGTTATTACAGTTAATTTTTTTACATCTTTCAGCATTCTTTGTCTGAGGCTTCATACTGTCGTTTTTTGTTCTTTCAAGCGCTGTGATATTCTCTTTAACTTGCCGCTTTTGTTTTTTGTTTGGTGTTTTTCATGCGTGCTTGACTGAAAAATAAAAAGGTATTAGGTATTTTAAACCTCCAGCTCCTAAATAAACATATGTTTTCCAAATCACCTTGCAATACGAGAACAGGATTACAGAAATTTCCTAACTGGTACACATATTTAAAGTTTGCAAAAAAAGGTTTTTCTTAACCAAATTACAAAATTTGAAATTTTTTATTAAAAACAATTCGTGAAATATTTTTGTACAGGTTTAAAATATACTTTGACTGCAATATATATAAAAATGTTTAAGTTTATAAAACACCTAAGAAGTATTTAAGAATTCAAGAAATACAAAATTAAAATTAAAAAAAATATTAAGTAATACTAAAATTAAATTATCCCCGGAGCGATAAGTGCTATCGAGTTAAAACTTGTTTTAATTCAGTCTAGTGCTCTAAAAACACTTTAAATGCGCATAAAAATGACGAATTTGAGAATTAAACTCGTTAGATCAAATAAAACGCATTTTGTATTTTTTTTCTTCAATTTACTCCGGTCGCTACAACAAAGAATAGCTTAAGAAGCATAACATAAACAAAAATATACACCTCAGACACAAAAGGCGTTATTCCTTTTTACTGTTTATTGCCAATATTAAAGTTTTATTGCCAAAGCCCTCGTATGTTAAATCAACAAAAATGGATTCTGTAACAGTGGTTTTTCTCCCAGTGTAGTGTCAATGCAAGGAAAACCACTTGCCCTCGCTACATTTTCATGAAGAAAGAACTTACAATTTTTCTTATTGCGTTGCATTTCCGATATGTGCTATGAATGATCGCCCAGAATCGAACAATCTGTTCCGAAGAATCTCAACTTTTATCTTGATGGGGGGGAATATCACTGTGCCAAATACATTTCATGCCATCCTATGGGGAGAAAAGTCAACTTTTTTTTCTTTTTTTTGTAACTCAGCGAAAAGTTAAAAAAATAAAATAAAATAAATTTGCATGCCAAATGATCAATTAAAGTAATGTTCTTGGCTCGCACTTGTGTTGGTGCTTGTAATCTGATCAGTTTTATATTCTCACCACAACTTGGGATACCCTGCTTATTTTCTATTCGTTAACTTTCATGACTTTGCGTAGTCGCAATTATTGAGATAATAATACAACTTAAACTAAAAAACACAGTATTTATTTACAGCATTTGAATAGCTATATATTTAATTACACTACGTTACATGTCGAAACATCATCAAAGGAGATTGAAGCAGCAACAACAAAATGGAAGTACTTAAAAGTACGATTTTGACCATTAAATAAATGCAGACGATAAATAATAAATTAATATGAGTATGAAATAAAATATGCAACAGTTTCAGCTTTTGTTTTTAAACTTCATTTATATCTTCTTTATAATATAAGGTAAAAAATACACAAAATGCTGGTATTTATGGTTCTTTGGAGGGGTGGGGGGGTTATGACGAACTTGGTTTAAAAAAATTGGCCTCAAAATAAAAATGGACGCTGCTCACAGTTTTAGCCCATAATAGACTTTACAAAAATCGTTATCGATATCCTTATAAAATGTGCCTAAATCTCATTAAATTCTACTCAAGAAATTAAGTTATCTTGTCAGTGAACTTATATTATGAAAATATACTTTTCAATGCCTAAAAAATCGTGAGTTTTACAAATATCGATAGCATTTTTATAAAAAAAAATAAATCTTAATAAAAAGACCTGAAAAGAAATTTCAATATACACGTCACACTCACAAGAATAAACTCCCTTGTTTTTTTTTTTTTTTTTTTTTTTTTTTTTTTTTTCAGCAATTAAAAAAGTTAATTTATAGATTGATACGCCATCCACATTTACGCAGAAATTTTTTTCCAATAAAGCTCCTTGAGAAGCCTTTTAATTTGCTTCATGAAATAACATTTATTTCTCTGAGTCCTTACCATGTGTTCCCTTATCGTCTGCACGTTCATTCATAATCGATGATTACTCCGCCTTCGTTCTGCTAAAAACCATACTTTTAGATTGTTATTATTATTTTTTTACTCCTTCTTTCTGGTAGCTCTTCCATTTTTGTTAATGTGTCTATCCAAGCGCGAAAATTGTGTTTTCGTTTTCTGTTTTTGTTAATGACTTGATCAATTGAAATTGTTTCAATGTTAAATTATGCGTAATAGAAGGAAAATTAAAATCAGGTTTCCAAATATGTTAAGTATTATAGGAAAATAAACAGAGCAATAATTTAGCTTTGAACGTATGCACCAATATTTGAAAAAAAGAAGAAAATAATGATTTTTGAATCAATTTTTTTTTCTTTACGAAATGAATTGAATTATAATATCATTGAAAAATAAAAAACTTACAATTAATAAATATTAGGCAGAATTTATAGTTAAACAAATTCATCTTGCACGGGCGAAAATTGGACTTGTTTCGGAGCTGGTAAGTAAAAAGAAATGAATCGGTGCGGAAAAACTGATAATAATTTTGTCGCAGGGAAATATATGACTTGGAAAATCGAAATCGGGAAAAGTGAAAGAGAAAAGGTATTTTTACCAAAACGTTAGCCTAATAAATAAAATATCATCTTAAAACACTAAACACATTTTAAATTGTGGCATCAAAAACTACTTTAACTTGTTTGATTAAGAAACAAGAAAGATATTAGTAATTAATAAAATTTAATTTCATTTCCTTTGTGAGGGAACTACTGATAGTAAAAGTTAAAATTATCTAAAATTTTATTCTTTCCATTTTCCATTTATGGTGTTGCGTATGACAATGGGGTGGTTTCCTTCAGTTAAAGTACTACTTTTAGTCATTTAAATGGATAGAATGAGCAAAAGAAATTACATGGACCCAGAAATTCTTTCATTTTCCCCAACAGTTCTTTTTAAATTAATTTTTTAAAATGTCCGATTTTTCAAACAAGACGCGGTCTTTATGACGCCACAAATGATGCAATTTGGCGCATCTTTCTTCTACGTTTCCACGTTATGATAATCAAGCAGCGAATTAAAATTGCGCTCTGCGCTTGCTACCAACCATATCGTTGCCAATACACGTGAGTAAAAATGCGAATGAAATATTTTGTTCTGTGAATGGCAACATTGGGTGGCATTTCATCATTTTTGATGTCTCACGAAGTGTAAACAATGAAAGCGCACCGATTTAAATATTTTTTTTTAAATATTCATCTTAAATAAATTCTTTAAAAAAATGGTCAGATCCTATGTTTTTAAGCATCCTCTTTCAGAAAAAAATACCTTTAAAATTTTGGAAACGACCTCATTGTTTTTTTTATTTCCAGAAAGGGGGTGTCAGTGTAGAATTACTTCTGTAGCTGTGCATTTTCAAAAGATTTCTAAATAACTGTAGAATGTTCTTATTTATCTTTTTTAGTCATAGTTAGAGTTATTATGTGTACACGTAAGCTGTCAAAAAGGACCTAAAACCGGCTCCTTGGACCCACAAGCTCTTATCGCTCATTTCTGCTTTAGAACATTTTTGATATGTTCTCAAGCTCCGTGCATTAACTGATAAATGTAGAGTAATGGCACCAGTAACAAACATGCTTAAGACATCACTGTCAGTTTAACTCAATTTTCTGAGCCTTTTAATGTATTTAAACTTTTTAAACTGTTTTCTTCTCATGTAACTACATTTTATCTAACGTTTGGCAGCTTCTAGATCCTCTGAATTAGTTACTTTTATTTTATTTGCTCAATTTTGAAAAAAAGATCCGACCCCCCCCCCCCCCTTCAGCCGATATACCCAGCTGATAGATGATACCCAGCAACAGATAGGATGAGGAAATGATGAGTAATGGACAGAATTCCCCCTTTCTCTTCAAAATGTGCAAAAGTTCTTTACACTTAGATCTAGAACGTTATTAAATTTAAATGAACATGAAACACCGACAGACCTACTCGTAGTGACTGTTCATAACCTTCCACCACTGTTTTGTAAATACCAACTGGCTCCTAAAATTCACTCTGATAACACTAGATGGTTGCAACCAGGGCCGATCCTAGGGTGTCGGCCGCCCGTGTGCAAAGACCTAATGTGCCGCCCCTCAAGAGTAATTTGCATATTTTGACTAATCTTTAACGTCTATATAAATCTTTCTTTAAATTTCTATGCCAAGTTCGAATTTAAAAAAGGGGGAGGGGGAAACAGAAGAATGATCTTATAAAAAGGAAGAAATTTTTTATAGTAAGAAACTCCTTAGGTACAATTAATATCTTTGAAGAAAGTAATAGATACCAAAATTTACTAGTCGTAAAAACGCATTTTATAATCTTTCTTCGGTGACATCAGAGAAGGGACGGAGGAAGGGGAAGCATGGGGGGAGGTGTCAGGGGTTCAGGGGAGGAGGATTCCTCCAAGAAAATTATCGAAATTGGCATATGAAAAATATTTTTAGTTAATCTTTAGGACAAAAGAGTCAAGTATATTCAAGGTGCATGGAGAAATTTTCGAAATTGACGTCAAATATCGCAATTTTAGGAACTTTTTCGAGACTTTAGGTGAAAGTAATGTTGCAGTTCTTTCCTAAAATTCTTTCAAAATTGAATTCAATTTGAAGCTATTTTTTAAGACCGTAGCTTAGGAAGGATCGGCGTTCTTCCCGAAAAATCTCCGAAACTGAAATTTTAAACCCGCAATTTTGGGTTACCTTTGTTGACGTTGCAAGAGGGAGGGAGATTCAATCGTCTCCCATCGGAAGATTTCGAAATATAAGTTTAAAACGCAAATTTAGGCCGTCTTTGGTGACGGTAGGGGATCTGGCGGCTATCCTCTGACAATTTCCAGGCACTATTTTTTCAAAAACCCGTTTTTGACTAGATTTGAAAACAATAGGGGAAACGTGAAAATATTCCGAACCAAAATATTTTTCGGAACTGAAATCCATTACAGGCTATTTTTGGGGAGGAAGGATTTTGGGGCACTTAAGCGGATATTTCTAAAATCGCAATTTTATATTATCTTTGGTGACGTTAACAAAACTGGGTAGCTTCTACGGATCTTTCGGATATTTTTCAACATTAATACCTGAAAAATATAACTATAGACTTTTGTCCACCTCACCTCGACGATTGATGGATATGCCCTAGCGCCGTGAAAAGTTACATAAACCTAGCAGTTCTCCTCCGGAATTCTTTAGAAATATAAGTCTCAAAATCGTATTTTAAGCATCGTTTGATAACGATGGGACTAAGAGCGGGCGGGGGTTCAGTGTGCCCTCACGAACTGTGTTTTTGAAACTGAAGTCAATTTCAGGCTAGTTTAGGCAGGAAGCTGTGGCTCCACGGAACCGTCTAAAAACGAAATTTTCAGGTATAGTGATTGCGTTGGAGAAAAGGGGGATCCGGGGTCTTTCCCCAAAAGTTCTTGAAACTGATGTTTGTAAAACGCAATTTTAGTTTGTTTTTCAATACGTTAAGTGAAAGGGGGTGGAATTAGGGGCTTATCTAAAGACGCTAATTGAGACTGTCTTTGGTAGTAATGTTTGTGAATGGATTTCAGGGTCCTCCACTGCAAATATTTCGAAAAATGCCAAAGCAATTTTATATGACGTTTGATGATAGAATGGGCTGTCGTCTGAAAACACGTTTTGGATTTTGGCGTCAACAATTTTAGGCTATGTTTGATTAAGTTAAGGTGGAAGAGGTAAATCAGAGACTTAATTGGGTCCTTAAGATAGATGGTTCAACCAGCGAAATTTTCCGAAATTAAAGTCCTAGAAACGCAATTTTAAGCCTTCTTTAGTTTCGTCAAGGAGGTCGTGGCATCCTTTTGGATCTTCGTTTTGGAGCTACATTTAAATTTGCTTCCCGGGGCAAGGACGCTGTCCTCCTACCTGATCTGAAACCTGGCAGTTCAATCAACATTTTAATCGGAAAAATTGTCGTAAAGGGAGAAGAGTACAACAATTTAGTTCATCATTCATATATGTTATTCTCAAGGGAGTCCTAATTGTCCACTTTTTCTCCACGCATCCACGATTGTTAACCACAGAGTTTGTTACATAGTTTGTTTGAAATGCTTGCGAGAGTATCTAATCAGTATAGCTTTTTTTTAATAAATAAAATATGTCTTCATTGTTTAGGTCTATAAAAGCTTGGGGGGGGTAAACATTAGTGGCCGTCCTCGGAACTCCTTTCAGACGTCACCATTTCATGCTTCAGAAGGGGGCGTTTCCCCTCCCCTGCATCCATGCCTGATTACCGGTTCTGTCACAAACTTTGCAACCAACACAATGTTCCCTAACTTTCTATTTTTCTTAAACTATGCTATGCTGTCGGGAAATCGACACATACTTTGACAATAGAACATTTAAAAATCAGTATATTTATTCTACTTATTATAAGTTATCTTGTGAGAAATTCTAGAGGAATTTTGCTTGATTATAAGAACTATGTGATGCGACCTGCGGCCGCCCCTTGCTTTGGCCGCCCTTGTGCGGCGCACACTCTGCACACCTGCTAGGATCGGCCCTGGTTGCAACGTATTCATGGGCCACAACAACATCAGTTTTACCCACCTAAAATGCTTCATTTAAATCCAAACTTACGACTGTCTGTTACTGGACCCTTGTTTGTTACTGGTGCCGTTAAATTCAAATGAACATGAAACACCGGCAGACCTCGTAATAGCTGTTCATAACCTTCCACCACTGTCTTGTAAATACCAACTGGCTCCTAAAATTCACTCTGATAACACTAGATGGTTGCAACGTATTCATGAGCCACAGCGGCATCAGTTTTACCCGCCTAAAATGCTTGTTATTTAAATCCAAACTTACGACTGTCTGTTACTGGACCCTTGTCTGTTATTGGTGACTTTACCCTAGTTCTTAGAAATCTGTCAATGTAAATAATTCGTTACTTTCTCTTTTTAGGCCCGTGTCGGCGTACGCATTGTTCTTCCGTGATACACAAGCCGCCATTAAAGGCCAGAACCCAAACGCCAGTTTTGGAGAAGTGTCCAAAATAGTCGCTTCCATGTGGGATGGACTTGATCTTGACCACAAGAATGTAAGTTTCATTGTTGAAGTATTAACAAAGAAAATGTTAGTATTAATAAAGTAAACTCTTTTCTTTAATTGAAAGAAATCAGCTGCCGTTAAAAAAATAAATAAGCAGAAATTATATTGCTTTTTATTAATATCAATGTGTTTTTAATTTAAAATGTTGCTTCTTGTGTATGGCGACTCTTGACTCAATGGCTGCCCTGAAGTGCTGTAGGCTTAGTGCAACTTTCTAAAAACTATTTTGATTTTTTTTAAATAATATTTTGAGAACCATTGATTTATTGAAGTTTCAAATATGATTTTATGTTTAAACATAAATTGTTAATAAAAAGTAAGTGACTTCACAGATTTTTAATTTTCAAAAACCTACAGTAATCGAAACCTTAACCTTAATTTTAAATTCAAACATAACCAACTTTAGGTTCAGCATCATTAAACATAAACTATTCTTTCTCATACAAAATCAATATCAAATAAACAAATTTTTAAAATAAACAAACTCCATTTTCCGAAAATTTAATATGATCTTTTAATTCAATGATATTTCATTCGATTTCAAAATGACTGCAAAATTGTGAATTCTTAGCACAAACACAATGAAAGTCGAAACAAAACCAGATGCACATGAATTAGTAAATATGCACTTGAAACATTAAATAATGCTCCCAGGAGAATGCTTGATTGTTTGAATTTAATGAATCTTGAAAGTAAACTGAGTTCTTTCATCCATAAATTACATTTCTAATTACTATTCATATTTCAAAATAACTTTTATTTTTATTTAAAACTCCATCATCGAAAGCATTTCAAGAAGCACGGTTACAGGTAAGAGGAGACGCGCTTTGAAACAAAAGAATAAATATATATTTTTTATTTTAAAGTTTTATGTGCCAAGCTCAAGTAAGCTTTTAAAACAATTAAACATTTTCTTTAATCATGTGTGCCTAAGGAATCGATTTTGCGAAAAAGGAACCAAAAAGACACATAATGTATCTTCAATTCCCCTAATTACCGAGTAAATAATTATCAAACAATCCCCCTGGAAATGATTATAATAACAATAATCCACCTTCGGGATAATTAGAACAATACAAAACTTCAATTTTCTGATTGTGCAGGGATGCAGTATAACAAATCATTTCGAAGCAAATCTGAAATTTGTTTAATTTGCAAAGTACGTTCCAGTTACTACATTAATTAGGTTTATTGTTCCGGTTTATATCTAGGCTGAAGTTTGTTCAGCAAACAATCGCACGTGAATGTAAACAAACATGATTTGTAACTAGTTGTTACGCCTGAGCTATCTTTACCGTAATGTGTAGGGCGTGGTTCTCAATTTGGCGAATTATCGCACCCGTGGCATCCTTTTTAATCAGTCTATTAAAAGAAAAATTATTTAATACTTTATCATAAAATCCTTTAGCGTTTTTCTTCGCTATGCAGAGGAAACCACTTATAACTTAGTTATTTTTGAGCACAGGATGTTGTAGCGCGACTACACAGTAGCTAAGTATTTGGAAATCAAATGTACTTCGGTGAAAGGCTTTACGAGTTGTTAACAGTGCTGCGAATCGAGTCGGACTGATTGTGGGGAAAAAGATTCGGAATTGGGAATCGATGATTCTAAGAGTTGGAGTAAATTGTCATTTTCCCTCCGTGTCATGAACTATGCCGGAGTCGTAGCTGAAAGGCCCCGAACGTAAATTTTTGGGAGGGTTGAAATTCTCAATTTTGCCTAACGGAACTCCAATTTTCGCCTCATGATGATAGTTTTGCAGAATAAAAATTCAACTTTTGACGAATGATGATATTTTTGCCGAATCGTGCGACAAAATTTTCCGAATAAGGAAATTTTTTAGACGTCAGAATGACTTCTCGTGACTTCCCATCGGTATGCCACCTGGGTCGGAGTCGAACTGATTTTGAGGTGAAAGAATCGGAGTTGGGGTCAAATGCTCAAAAATTCATGGAGTTGGAGACAGTTATTTTCCCTCCGACTCCCCTAGTTGTCCAGTCTATCTGAGAAGAAATTTATCGCATTTAAAAGTGGCCAACTTTTTTAATAAGTCTGTCCTGCATCGATTTCAAGAAAGGCATTGCAACCTTCAGAATCTGAGAATGACGCTCCAGTTGATGAAAATTTAAAAAAAAAATAGAGTTTTAAAATTTCTAATTTGCAAAAACCCCAATGCAACAGATGTTGAAAGTTAAACAGCTTAGAGAAACTGAAATACTGCACAGGTAAAGGGTAAAATCTTCATTCGCCAGGGAACCTAAGATATAAGCTTTTAGGGTTCTTAGGGGGGGGGGGGCTTTTAAGGTGGCTTACATCTTAGGTGTTTACCTAAGATATAAGCCACCCATTAAGACGGATACTTTTCTATCAAAAAATGATCATTCTCCTCGCCAACCGGATCATAGCCAAATCAATTACGGCAATCAAAACAGGCTGGTAAAATCTTCATTCGCCAGGGGGCCGGAACGATCAATTTCATTTGCAGCAACTTGTTTGAAATAATAGTCACTTTTTTTACTCAAAGTGCAAAACGGTGT
This sequence comes from Uloborus diversus, assembly GCF_026930045.1. Classification (NCBI taxonomy): domain Eukaryota; kingdom Metazoa; phylum Arthropoda; class Arachnida; order Araneae; family Uloboridae; genus Uloborus; species Uloborus diversus. The sequence continues at coordinate 39,422,950 of NC_072734.1, forward strand.
TTTTTTTTTCTTTTTTTTGTTTTTTTTTTTTTAATTTACTGAAGGTAATTCACCTAAATACATTAATTTAATGTAAGTAATAGATGTTTTTAATTAATTAAAATATTTCGGCTAAAAAAAATCCAATAGCCCAATTAATACATACTTTTTGTACAGTTAAAGGTCTAATTTATTTTTGAAGCAGCGATTGACAAAAAGAACTGTTTTTTTTTTTTTCGACTTGAAAAGATCTGGTCATTTGTTAATAGTCTTAGTAGTCATTCATGAATGCAGAGCATTTCTCAATAGGGATGATGAAAATTTTATATCAGCCTCAGCTCTTTATTTGTAATTAGATTTTGGAAGTAAATAATGAAAAAAAAAATAATTAGAAAAATAAAGTAAATATAAAGCTAGATATTACTACGTGAAACTCTGAAATTTTTCTTTTAAGACCATTTTAAATATTGAAAAAAAAAAAAAGTGGGAGGTGACAAACGGCAATCAATTTCGTCGGATTTTTTCGAATGGGATTTGAGGGTTAAACTCCTGTACCATCCTTACTCTCATTTCAGAATTTTTGTAGAAGATCTACAGCTGTGGTTGCTTCTCAATGGCTCTATTTGACCTTTTGTTTACCTAAGATATAAGCCACCCATTAAGATGGATACTTTTCTATCAAAGAATGATCATTCTCCTCGCCAACCGGATCATCGCCAAATCAATTACGGCAACCCCAGATCCATCTTCCCTTCCCTTCTCTTTATTAAAGAGAGAGACGCCAAACTTCGCATGTGTCAATATAATTAAAATACCTTCAAAATAAATTATTGGACATTAATTTAAATTGATTACCTAGCCGCGGATTGATGATAAACTTCAAAACTCCAAATCATCCCCCGTTTTGAAAGCTTTACGGCGGGGCCGAGCTTTTGCATATATCATTCTCGCTAATCTTTTCCGTGGGCCCTCGAATAAAGAGGGCCAAAATATATTTATTGTTTCTCTCACGTAAGGCCCTTATCTGTGTCGAGCACAGCCTTTGCAACACTGACTGTGAAAAATGAGTCATTTGGGGGATGGTTTTACATCGGGAAAGAGCCTCTTAAGAATTAATTTATTCCTACTTTAGAATGGGATTGAGGTGTTCTGTGGAACGTGATTGGCACACCGTTCAGCTGCGGATAAAAAGGGGTGCTTATCCTTTAGCTTCGGTTAAAAAAATCGAAAGAATAGCAGGTTTGCGTGACTTAGAAAAGCTTGTGGTTTGGATATACTTCCCCTTTTCCCCCTTGTGTGCGTGTGTGTGTTTTCATTGTGTTATTTTTATTTGAAAATTTTTGGAGTGTCTAAGCATCTTTTTTTTTATCCAGATAAAGCAATTAAGAGTGGTAGAAATGAAAAGAAAACAGCAGAAATAATTAAAACATATATAATACGCTAAATGTTATCTAAACATATAACCAAACAAATGAATATTAAAGCATTTTAAAAATTAAAACAAATTCTTTTGAAGTAAGGGATGTGCTTTTTGGTCTGTTTGCTCTCTTCCGTAGCAGTTATAAATATTATTCAGTTAATATAGATTTTTTTTCTCATTTGTATTTATCAAAATATCTCATTTCACGAAAATGCAATTTTCAATAGAAATCTGCTAAAAATTCAAGTTTGTCAACATATACACTGAAACACGTTAAATTTGATTTGAATTTGTTTTTAAACAAAAGTTCCAAGTCAAAAATTAATTTGAATAGCCAAAAAAAATCAGACTTTGTCAATGTACACATTAAGACTTATGACTAATTTTTATTTGTAATTTTTCTTAAGCAAACGTTCCAAGTGAAAATTTATTGTTTTCTAAAAAACTGATCTTTTTTTGCTAAAAATTCCATTGTTATGTTGCTGAAATGGAGCTCTAAGTTAAATACGAATAACTTGACAGCGTTTTTCATTTATAGGTTTACAAGAAGAAAACAGAAGCAGCGAAAAAGGAATACTTGAAGGCTCTTGCTGCATATAGAGCAAGTTTAGTGACTAAAGTAAGTTTTGAATTCTAAAATTGAAATTTATATCTGGAATATCTGCCTCTAAAAACACTCTTTACTACAAAAAAAAATATATCCGTTTTATATCACCGTCATGACTTTAAATTATAAAACGTATATTTATCTTAACTGGGGCTGTTGATTCTTGTGGATCAAATATTAGTTGATTACGCATGCAAAGTTCTTTTTTCGCTGTATTTACTATATTGCACTAAACAAATTTTCAGAGATATTTACTTCTAATTCTCGTATGTATTAAACATGTTGTTTTCATAAAGACAAATCAGGAATTTTATAAGTAATGGGTATAAATATAAAGGTAAGTTGAAACGGTGGTAATTTGTGTTAGTTAGTTGCGGTGACTTAATGTTTTGCAAAAAGTAGCTACATTGAAACCCCGATTTTACGTTTATTAAGGGACTGGGTTAAAAAAATATATAAAATACGGGAAATACATAGAGATCAAAAATCAAATGGAAAAAAGTAAAGGTAGTAGAGACGATTTCAAAAGATATAATACCTATATCCGGGGCTGGCTCTAGTAGTTTTGCCGTCCTAGGCGAGGTTGACAAGAGCCCCCCCCCCCCCCCCCGGCCTCCTCCATTGAGCTTTCTTAAGTAAGTTATTCAAATACAAATCGGTAATAAACAATAAAATAAAATCCTGACTTATATCCTAACCTTAACAGTGTTTTCCGGGATCAAATACTCCAGATAGACCCTGATACACTAAAAGTAATCCTTTTTACTTTAAACTCTTGCTTTTCTCCCATTTGTAATTTAAAATTAAATGAATAAAAATCTACCATTTTTAAACCAATGCCAGGACGTGTTTGGAATCTCTAAACAAGTCACAATCAGTGGCGTAGGATTTTTGTAAAACAAGTGAGAACTGGGGCTCACACACATAGTGGGAAGTGTCTGGGATCCAAGAAGCAGAAGCAATGGCGCAACCAGAAAATGATTTTTTTTGGGGGGGGGGGGGGCACTTAACAAGATTTTCTCATTTGAAATGAACGTCTCAATCATTCCATCTCTCTCTCTTACCCAGCAATTTTTTCAATCAAATCGAATGTATACATTGTATACGCAGAGAATGAGGTGTTAAAACTTCTGGTTTTGGAAACTGGTAGATCAGTACTCAAAGGTAATAATTTTGCCGCCCCTAAAAATCTGCCGCTCTCGGCGACCACCTACCCCTGGAGCCGGGCCTGCCTATATCTTATGAAAACAACATTATTACAGATAGCCCTTTAGATTATTTTAACCTCTTTAGTAGTGAAACCATGCGTTTAAGTTGAAAAGTCTGTAATAGTGGATTGCTTTTTAGTCATTGAGTTCAAAGGAAGTACAGCATCTTCCAAGATTGAAATGCTTTGCAAGATTTTCCTCCTGTTTTTTACGAGAAAGAAAACAGCCTTTCACTATTTGCAAGCTCTTCAATGCAATATTGAAAGAAGCGACGGGTTTTGCTTCCGGTTCTTATTGTTCTGGCAAACGAAAAATCCGGCTTTCAACTTAGGTAAGCTTGCCAGACGTCCCGGTTTTCAGACAAAATCCCGGTCTCTCGGCCGGTTTACTTCACGTCCCGGAAAGTGATAAATTTAATAATAGGTGACCACAAAGTCTAAAAATAGTTAAATGTGAAGGGATAATTAGCGCAGTTACTTTTGAATTTGTAACCTTGACGCGTACAATTGACATTGGCTAAACTTGTGAAGATTTTTACAACGAGGTTAAAACCAAAAAATGAAAAAAAAAACTTTCTGAAAATGTCCTAGCCAACAGAAAGTACATGTGAATAACTTGATCAAACTTGAATTAATTTCAACTGTTTCTTCTTTCTTAAGTGGCTTACAAATATAACATTTTTCAAATAAAATGTTTAACCACACATATGCTTATGTAACTTATTATTAGCCCTGGTTTAGGTTCTTAATTAGTGTCTATTTTTTTTATCAGCTTTTAAAACTATCCACTAAACCACTCTAAAAATCTATGCTCTTTAATTGCTGCGAAGCTAGAATTGGGGGTGGGGGCGCATTCCGTTGTCCCGGTTGAACATTTCAAAAATCTGGCAAGCCTAAACTTTCAGCAACGTGGGTCACCTTAAAAAAAAAAGCAAAAATGAAACATATTGCTTATTTTAGCATATTTCATTTATTTTCTTTTTGTTTTCCCTCAGGAAAAACGTAAAATGCGGGAAATTCATGAAAAACAAACTTACAACCCGGAATAAATTAACGTTATTAGCATACAGAAAAACTAGTACCTGGTGAAAAAAAACATTATATGCGGGGAAAACTTAGATGGGGGGGGGGGCGAAACATCGAGGTTTCACTGCAGTTTTCCTCATTTCAGCCATCAAATGCTATGTGTAGCTACAATTTGAATTAAATATTAAAGCGTTTTTAAAGTGGCACGATCATTTTCCTTTCTGTAATTGTTAATATGCAACAATGAATTGTCCATTCATGTAAAAATTACAAAAGCATTGGAGATCGCTGCGAATTTCTTTTTTGATGCAGATACATGAAGATATGTAAAAAAAAGTATTTTTTCAAATATCTTTACGTATCTACTGAGCTATGATCAACGCGTTAGTTAGTTCTTTTAAAACACGGCCTTCTTAATACAAAACCTCACTTAATTTCCTGCATGTGGTTTTCATTTTAAATAGAATTATTTTTAGTGAGATTTTGGCAGCCGTATGAATGTCGTGTGTGATTCTGTGAGCAAAACAGGCGAGTACTTGAACCCTATGTGGTGGAATGTGCGAATACTAAAGGGTAAGTGAAGCTGCTTTTATCCTTTTCATTTTTGTTTTATTGTTTTACTCCTTAATTTATGTTTTTTCATCTAAGCTTCTTTCGAATTATTTCAAACTTCATCAATCTTGCTTTTTGGAACATACATGCTGAATAAAATAACTTCAATGATGTTATTAATGAAAGCTTTGCTTTATAGTATTTGTGATTTTGATAAATAGCAAATTTACAGTGACTAGTGCATTTCATAGTTAAAGATCACAGTTACATCTCCATTTGAAGTTTCACGAAGATATAAAAATATTCTCAAAATAATATCTACAGATGACGATTTTTTTTTTTCTTCAGAAAAAGCTCTGACTATTGAGCAAACAAACAATTCTCTCATTTGAATAATTCAAAAATCCTAACTCTCGTATTCGTTCATTACAGGCTGCCAATGATCAGTCGGACAATATTTATGGAGGTGGGGGTCCGAATGGTAGCACGCCAACATCTATGTCGTCACCTATGGCGCCAATGCCGGGACAAACCCTCTCACCCTTGCAAAAGAAATCTCCGTTGCTGACGTCACTTATGGAAGGGACACCGGTGTCCAGTCTACAGAACATGACGAATTCTCAATCCCTTATTATGGGCCAGGTAAGCAAGCAACGTAAAATAATTCATAAAACTGGGGTGAATTGTTTTTAAGTTTATCCTATTATTAAGACAATATTTAAACACATCCCCTCCGTCTTACATCTTATCAGACAAAAATAACTTATAAAATGACGTTTATTTTCCAGTTGTTGATTCTTTATCGAATGGTGCAAATTGTACACAAAATAAATTTAACATTCTTGTGATGATCGACGTTAATTAAAAACAAGTCTAGACCGATTTTACTATATTATGAAATAGTGTGTTCGAAAATGGTCTTTATCATTATAAATATTAGTGACAAATATAACAGGAGAAATAAAATGCAGTTTACTGCAAAAATATGAAGAATTCTTAACAGTTTTTTCGAGTATCTATTACCTTATGTAGATGGCGATGGATGAGAATGTTTCCTGGTCGATGGATTAATCGTGGAAAACCCATGTATTGATCCCCACGATTGTTCGACATAGCTCTACTGGATTTATGTTTAAGACATGGTTACTGTAGAGTATTTCCTATCACATTTTTATAAATTTCGTTTTTTCTATGTCTTCCCACAGAGTCAAATGAACGGCGGCCACCACCCGCACATGATTCCACAACACCTTCCTCAACATTCGTCGTCTGCGCCATCGCACCAGTTGCTTCACCAGATGCTCTCTCCTCAGCAGCAGCAACAGCAGCAGATGATGCATATGGGCTCCCCACCTCCCCCGCACGTGATGCAGCAGCACAATATGCAAATGGCAGCACTCAACGGAGGAAGTCAAAACAACAACAACAATACTATTCCGTACACTTCGAACATGGTGAGTATTTTAAACCGGTGAACGGATTGGTCAACCCTTCGGACAGAGCCTTTTTTTTTTTTTTTTGAGGAACGTCTTATTTTTGAAGGCGGAAACTTTTCTTTTCCTTCTTTTTACTTCATTTCTTGTGAAGTGTTTGGTTTTGCAAGGTGAAAAAAAAAGATATACAGAAAACTTTTTTTTTATAAATATTTTAACATTATCCTTGAAGTGTTCAGACGGGCTAAGTTTTACTCGCAGCGTCACCTATAACGACTAACCCTAAGCAACACCCACCAAAAAGCAGGTGTTGTGTCCAACGAGTGGAATATATTTTATAAATTATTAAGCAAACGAAAGTCTCTATTGATTGATTTGATTTGAAAAATTGTCTATTGATTGCGTATTTTGAAGTGTTATTTTTTTAAAACTAGCTATGATGGCTCTAAATTTAGTTTAAAAGAGGGTGGGGTGATTTTTAAGGAGTAATATTGTTAAGGCTGATGATTCAACGGCATTAAGAACTACTTTGAGTGTATTGACGCTTTGCTATTGCAATCTGAAATACGTGTCTTTTCCAACATTCTCTAAAACTTTGAAGTTTTTTCTGGCTGTGATTTGTGAAAAAAAAAAAAAAAAAAAACTTATTGCATTTCTTGTAGCACTGTGACCAAAGTACCAATTTAAACAAATAACTTTAGCTTGGATTTTGTCCTAAAAATTTGTACGAAACAATGCACCCGTGAGCATTTCGGGTCTTGAAATATTATTACTGTGTGTCACGTTCGTAAAGAACCAACAAAATCTAAAGGCTTAAAATATATAATTTATCCCCTTTCACTGATGCAATTGAATTTGTTACGCTTGACCTAACTGAAAGCAACACAAATTACAAGAATGTTTTCTTTAGTATTTTAATCATAGAAGAGTAAAATGATTACTGATAATAGTGCTTGTATCTCTCTAGTTTGGGTTTGCACATGGTGCCTTAGCTTTTGGGGCCTCTACAGACACAAGCTCAATTATCTGAATGGTTATTTTTTGTAGCCAAAATGCGATGAGTCTTCCTTAAGCGTATACAAATCAAAAGTGAAAAAACAGCCACCATAAAGATTCTAATCTTTTAGCCAATGAAAGTCTCCACATAAAACAGTAGAAATATTTTTTCCCTGCCTTTAAAAAGTTGTTTTGTCAAGCAGAATACATTTTTGCTTTATTTATTTCAGTCTCCACAGTTGTCTCACCAAGGACAACAACAACAGCAGCAACAGGGCATGATGTGCACATCCCCTCTCCAGAACAGCTGCCCCGGTGGCGAAGCTCCTCAGCAGGAATGGGACAGAGACTACTGTAATAACGACTGTGTGGTTTCCCATTGCAGGTGAGTTGCTCAATAAAGATTCTAGGTATTGTCCGTTTTTCACAAGAAGGCACTTGACTCCTCCCTCGTCACGTAATATCCGATGACTCTTATTTCGCTGTTTTCGGTAGAAAGTATATTCGGATCATAGCAATTTGCTGTGAAAGCAACAGTTTTTAAAATGTAAGAATAACTAACAACAGAGAAGTGAAGCTAGTGATGTAAAGGACACTAAGACTTTTTTGCACATTAAAATGCACGCCCAAGTTAAGTCTGTCTGGTTGTCTCAGTGCGTGGATTGCGTACCGATCACCTCCGCGTAAAATGGAATTCTGCGTTCGAAAGGGCGTGGCGAAGTGCCTTCTCTTGAAAAACGGACAATAATTTAGGCATTTTGCACACGAGGCGGTTAGTGGAATCAGCTTTTCGAAGTAGTTGGCTGTTGATTTTTGTTGTCTTCACACGAGACAACTGAGATGAATAAACGTTCCTCCTGATAAGCCGAATTTTTTCGAGCAACTGCTTCGCAACGCTGATAAAATTGAACCGAGATGACACTCAACTAGTTTACTCTTGTGTAATGCGAACGCTTGGTAATGTCCCGATGAGTGTAATCAACTTAAAGTTTTATCTTTTTAGATTTGAATCAACTTTTTAGTTGATCACACTCATCGGGACATTGTCAAGCGTTCGCTTTACACACGAGTAAACTAGTTGAGACATAACTCGATTTAATCTGATATCACCATTTTATACTATAATCTTCTTGCTAAACTTCATCTGGACTTATGTCTCCTCTATAGTAAAATAATTATTTTAAATTTACAATTACGGACTGCATTGAGCTCCTTATTGCGATCATTATTTATTATGTTTTGTTTAATTTCAATCCAACAGTCATTAAATCAATAAATCATTAAAATCAGAAACTGTATTGAACTTTCGGGGCTTATACTTCCTAAGAATATTCTCTTTCCGCAAATCTTACTCCAATTAATCTTTAAATTAAGAATTGAATTGCTTGAAATAATTATTTCATGAAAATAAATGTCATACATTGCGTACGGAATTACACTCCAATCAATGTTTGATTTTAATAAGAAGCTCGTACATAGAATGCATTAGAACAGCTGAATCTCAAGCTTATTTGCCAACTTATTATTGGAAATGGAAATTGTTATGTTTGTTATGGAGGTTTTTAGTGAATGAAATGTTTGTTAATAAATATTCTTTCCCGTTAGAATTAAATATTCAGGAAAAAAATTTCAGCTGTCGCAAAATCCGATTATATACAAATATGTTACCGCACATTTTCTTACCGTTCCGGTTTCTAGAAGCAAACTTTAATGGGACATTTCACCGTCACGTGCGGGGCAATCGCACTAGATCATTTCACCAGCAGTTTGTTTTGATCTGAGTATCTTAATTGTCCAGGAGTGTGCAAATTTTTTAGTCTTTACATTTGATGCAGCGATACTGCTGGCACAGTTATATTTTTGTTAAATAATTTTATTGCTTAAAATTGAATTTATGTGCATGGGTCACGTGCGGGACTTCTAAAGTCACTCTCGTATGAATAAGTTGAAATTTTTGCTCTAATGATATAGCAATGACGAAACAAACTGTAAGTTTAGAAGCAAAGACTGCAATGTAAAGTTTGCAGATCTTATTTGTTTAGAAAAATAATTTAAGTTAAAGGGGAAAAAAACGGTTTTGGGCCATTACGCGAAAAAGTAGCCATTTTGTCCCGCACGTGACAGTTCATATATTCCATGAAAAAATAATGCGTGCTAGAGTAAATGACGAAACTTTTTCCTTAACTGCGACTTTTTTGCTTCACTTTTTTGTTGCAAATGTTGAATAAATTGTGAATTTAATAAAGTAGCTCATTTATTTGCAACGCGTTGCTGAATCATCAGACGAAATTTGCCAACCAAGGAAATTTTTGGATGGTCAAAGTCACCCCCTTGACCTACCATCGCACCCTGCCTCATACAGAGACTTACTTCTTCAGCGGCTATCGTATATTTACAAACCTCTCTCTCTCTCTCTGTGCTGATGTTAATAGATTTCCTTATTTCTTTCAGGGATGTCTTCACAACGTGGGTCGCCTCAAGACCGCCACAGAACTCCTACGCTTCGGTCAAGTAAAACCCTACAAAAGAAAACGACTCATTCTCTTCGCAAAGATTGGTCACGTGACCATCAACAAAAACGAAGCAATGGGTACCAGAAGGAAAGATAACAAAAATAACTTAAGCATCGACTGCAAAAAATATATAGATATATATATACATACATATATATTTCCTGAACGTGGAACGCACAGATGCAGAAAAAATCATAACTAATTGTAAAATGAGCAACAGTTAATTTTTACGACCTCGATACGAAGACTTTATACCGCTTGTTGAGGTATTTTTTGTGATTTCTGCTGCGTTGAGGAATAATTCAGAATTTCTATGACTATTTTTCTCACTACAGAGACTCATCAACCGACTATTAGGTAGAAGACTTTTAAGTAGTCTCTTTGTCATTGCATCCGATACAACTCTTACTACCAATTCCGTGCGTTTGTATTATTTTGTATTTATGCCTCACAGTAATACAATGAACTGTCATGTACACAAATATGTACGAAGGACACAGATGAGTTTGTTCAAGAGAAGATGTTTAAGTCTGTACTTACAGAATCGATTGATGTTTTGTTGCGAGTTTTCCGATTTCTGTTTTTCGTATGGCAATTTTGTTTGTTACAGTAACTGCAGTTGTTGACTATGCAATTTTAAATAGTTTAGTATATTGTTTATGTTTCTAAAATACCTTTACTGAGTTTGTTTTCTTGTTTGTGTTACTTTTTGATTATTCCCTCAAATAGGTCCCCTTTTATTCCAATTTCACATGACTTTTCAACAGTGTACAAAGTACTTTCGTTATGATCACAGTAAAAGAGAAAAATTAAAAAGTAGGAAATATTTATTATTTAAGTTATAATGCCTCATTATTTATTCATATCATTTAAAACATGCATCAAAAGTTTTCATTTTACTCATTATGCATTTATTTTGCTGTAAATCTATTAAAAATGTCAACAAGCATTGCTTCTTAAACAATAGACTATTTTAGGATTTTTCTCTACACATTAATTCTTTCTTTGTAAGATGTTTAATTGTATAAAGTGCATGAAATAATTCCAAAATTAAATGCTTTCTTGGTACTTTTCTTTTATTTAGTTTTTTCGGAGCTCAAGTCACGATTATATCTCAAACTGCGATAAATTAAACAGCTTCCTAATTCATTTAAGTTTTTTTGTAAATGATATTTTCTCGGTCGCATCACTTTCATCATTTCATTCAAGCTCATCGAAGTTTCCAGAAAAAAAACAAGATGCTGATGATCATAGTAAAGAAGTTTATCGCAATCTGTTTCTATGTATATAATTATAAATATTTAAAGCCAATTATATCAATTACAAAAAAAAAAAGGAATTCCTATGGTGTACATAGTATTTTAGCATATATGAAGCAAATTCAGTTAATGTAAACTGTTATTGACTGTCAATTTTTTAACTAAATGTGTTCTCTAAAAAATTCAGATTGAAAAAAAAAGTCACATTTTTTAAACACGAACATAGACAGTAAACATTACCATAAATTCATTCGCCAGCATAATTTTTGTGTCCAAAAAGTTGGATTTCTCAAATTTCCCTTACAAATATTACATTACTAACATTTGATTTAATTACATTAATTTAAAAATACAAATTGTGAGAAACCACAGTATTTATTAATATTTAAAAAATGTTCCATTGTAAGGAAAAAAATGTTTATTAATGTAAGTTATCAAGTTTTATGAGAAAATCTTTGTATTTATTAATAAAAAATGGAGCATTTTTAGAAAACGCTTCATTAAATAATGTAAAAAAAGAAACATTTGGGGAAAACGCTCTATTTATTACTACATAAAAATGCAAAATGTTGACAAAATCATGATAAGTGTGAGCATTTTTTTGTGTCTAAGAGCAAGAAATTTTAAGCACTTTTTCTACACAACAAAAAACTTTTTTAAAACTTAAAAGTAAAACAAATTGCTTGAACACAATTACTGAAAATATTTTAAACAGATCGGAATCTATGTGTAAGAACCTTGTTTGTTTTGTCATAATTTTCTAATTCTAAGACAAAGCAAGGAATATTTATCCTATTTGAATATTATCCGAATTTCAAAGTCCTAACCGAGCAAAACAGTTCCTGATCGATGCTTGATGCTAAAACGCTATGTAGCAGACGATGTTATTGCAACTACAGTTCAACTTAGAACGGCGGTGACGCTTTTGGTTTCGCATTTACTTTCACTTTTAAATGTACTGCTATCAGTATGTTTACATGTATAAACAAGTTCTTTAGTACAATTTGTAAAAACGCACGCGTATATGGCGACGCTATCGTTTACACAAAGTGTGCATATTTTAAGTAAGAATGTTTTTTGTTCCACAGTGGTGTGGGGATTCAATCAAATCTTTTCCAAATGATGTTCTGTATGTAGATTTGTAGGTAGTTTCTATAGTTCAAATGTTGTAATAATTGTTGAGAACTATAGAAACTTTTGTGAATAATGTATATGCCTAATAGAGCAGCTAATGAAAGTGAAACATTGATTATCTTATAAACTATTCTTTTACACTTTTGTCTTACAATTGTTTCTCAAAAAAAATCTTTTTAAGAACCAAAACTTATACAGTGATAAGTCACAATTAAAATTACTTTTTTTTATAAAAAGAGAAATTACGTAATAAAAATCCCGGACAACTTATAAAAAATGTGTTGGGAGAATGTGCTAAAATTCCTTACGGTCATTACATTTAGTGCAGTTCCAGCCAAATTTTCACCAATCTTGTCAAAAGCATTGCTTGGCGACATTTTACTGGCTTGGTGAAAATTATCGCCTGATTTTTACAAAGCTCAATATTTCTACGCTTCTAATTTCTATTCACTTTTGTTTTTCATTTTATTTCTTTCTTTAGTATTACTATATTTAGTTTTTGAAAAGTATTTTGGAATTCTGATACACTAGTAATCCCAAACTTATGCCTGTTAGAGGAAACTAGACGTTGAGGCACTAACGTAACTTTAAAGAAAAAATTTGGTATGATTGAAGAAGAAAAGCTACTTTTTAAATTTTTTTAATCGTATTCAAGAATTTTGATCATTGAATGCTAAATACTTAATGCGTACAAGAAAACAGTTGTGGCTAATAATCTAATTTAATCATTAAAAATGATGTCAAAATATTTATTAAAACTTTTGAAGCAGAAGTAAATGGTACAGAAAAAAAGCTATTTCTTACTATATAACCATTGGAAAAAAAAGGGAATGCATAGTAAAAAAAAAAAGACAAATAATTTATTAACTGCTTTGCTACTGACTCTGTTTAATTCCACATTTGATATTTAAAAATAATTAAACGTTCTTCAAATGGCAGAAATTTTTACTAAATTACCAAACATTTCCTCAGCAAATTATATCACCAGACACATTTTTGCACTAGGAAACAGTGAACTAACAATTATAATTTTTTTTATCTACGTTTTGAATGTGGGGATAAAATCGAAATACACTTAGAATTGCTAAACTTTTTTCTCTATTGCTATTATCAAATAATAATAACAATAATAATAAATGAACAAATAAATTTATAAATATGACAAGTATTTAAAATTTTTAATTTCAACAAACTTATCAAAAACGTTCACTGTTGAAATCAGTTCACATTTTCATTTTGAAAATAAAACAGTTCTAGGTTTATATTTTGATTTAAAGAAATATTTAAATTTGTTAACGAATATTATTTCGCTTAATACGCAATAGATTTTTATTTCATAAAAAGATCATCGAAAATTATATAACTTCAGAAAAAAGACTTAACTGAGAAAGAATTGAAAAAATTTAATTTATTTTTTGTCTTAATCACGCCTAATTTGAAATTATCCATTTTCATTAAAAAACTATATGAAAACTGCACCCCGTATTTTTTAATTTACGAACGGTTTTGATAAATCCTACTTAATTTTCATTAAGTGCTTGCTATAAATTTTATTTTACATCAAAAATTAAATTCAGAAATTTTACTTCTATGTAAAAAAAGCCCTGCGAATATACTTTTTTCTCTTTTGAATCTAAATTTATGGATAGCTGCTTTATTATGCTGTGCATAACTTCAGATGAATTTGAATTGATATTAATTTTTCAAACAAAGGCAGTTTTAGTGTTTGCTTAAATAAATCTTCTTTGCTAAAAAATTAATTATCTTTCATTTTCGCGTATCTTTAAGATGCATATGATGTTACATGTGTGAATAAATTGTAAGTCTTGTATTTAAGTGAAAAATTGAATAATAAAAAAAGAACATGTTACTAAGTTGTTTAATTCATTTGGTACTGCATTTTTTAATCCCTCTCAATAATTTAAATTTATTTATGATAACGTTCTAAAACATCTCCGCTTGATTCAGAATAAGAAAGTGATTAATTATTTTCGGAGGTTTTCTTTGATATGCAAATAAGAACAAGACGAGACAGCGTAAGCAAAGTCTTGGATTATGAATTTAATTAAAAAACGTTTTTCTGCTTCGACGAAACAATAAAATATGAGAAAAATTAATTGAAAAGAGAAATTTTCAGATAAAGCACGTGCATAATTTAACATTTATTCTTTGAAAAAGCAACGTTTTTTAATTTTCTTTTTCAATTTGATACTTGAATTCATTAATTGTGTGATTGCAGTTCATACAAAAACAATAGAATATCCGAAATTGATATTCTGGATTAAAATAGTGTATGAGTAATTATATATTTATAAATGCAATTTAAGACTGATTAAAAGGTAGAAATTTTTATTTAGTAATTGTCGACCTGGCAATTTGCAAAGAAAGCAAAAATGGAAGTAGGGAATTAATTAAAAAATAACATTTTGATAAACTATACGATAAGAGAATTTGAACATCTGGTTGCTTTAGAATACAAGTACAAATTTAAAGTCTCTATTTAATTATGACATTTTACAAAAGAAGAACACAAAATATGCTTAATTTAAAAAACATATAGAAAAATTATGCAAGAAGGATTTATTAATGCACAATTAAAACTAATTTAAGAATGGCAAATTCGGAAACAAATTTGAATTTTCAATTAATACTTTTATTATTTTTGTTCTGTCACCCCTCCCTCCCCATTCCTTTCCAGTGGATCATATTTTTCAGCTGCAAAACATTATTTGCAAGTTGCTCCATTACAATTTTTTTACCCTTCATGATAAAGAATATTCGAACCGAATTTTTAAAAAGTTTCTTATACGTGCTGTGATCCCTAAAGTCTTTCTTGATATTTTTCCATTATTTTGGATCCTCCCCCTCCTCCTTTGTCACAAGACGCGCTATTTTCAAAAACGTATCCTTATAAAAAGTGGGTGACGTCACACTACGTGTTACTCCCTCCCCCTAGTCAAAAACTCACAATGTCACGAACTCCCCTCCCCTCAAAGCTTGATATCATTTGTGGAGAGCCCCATGCGCTTTTTAAGAATAAGTGTTTTAATTGAATGGCAGCGGAAACAAAAGAGAATTACCGTACCAAACGATCACACACATTTATCGGAACATTCATATCGAATAATAGTATTGCTATTTGATGAAAGCTCTAAGAATCTACTATTTTGCTTAAAAATCAAAACTAGTTTAATGCAGATTTTAACTAAAGGTTGTAGCCAGAGCTGTGGAGTCGGAGTCGTTAGAAAACATCTCTCTCTCTCTCTCTCTTGGAAAAAAAAAAGGAAAGATCTCTTTTTTTTCCTCTAATTTTCACTTGGGTACTCTCCTTATTTTGACTGACTAGAAATTGGTCTGATTTATGCATAAAGACCTACTAACTAGCAAATAACTGCTATTGACAACTAGCTAGTTCCTTTATTTATTCTGCCGTGTGCAGGTAAACGGCAGTATCTACAGAAATGAGTTTTCGAGATATTTGAAGAAACGTGTTTTGGATTCAATACTAACAATCGGGAAATGTTGAAATTAGACATCGTTTTCGCGCCTTTCTTTCAGCGGAAACCAAATAAGCGAGCTTGCGCAATAAAGATAACGTACAATAGATGACAAAAATGCACAAAAATGAAAAATGAAAAATTTGCATTTACTGCCCTTTACCTGCACACGGCAGTATTGAGCTTACACTTTCAGTAATAGTTACTTCCGTCGACTCGGTAGTTTGATTGTTTTTTAACTTACTTTAACTAATAGCAACTGTCAGCAACCGGTTTTGTTGCTTAACATTTACAGTAGTTAGTACTTACAAATAAAAAAACAACATTTTTTTTTTTTTTTTACTGCGATCTCAGACATGAAATAGTAAAAGGGATGTCTCCCTTGAGCAAGTCGGGAGTCGTAGCTCAGGAGGAAACTTCTAAGGGCGTTTGTTCCCTAAAATCAAATAGTGTTGGCGCGAAAGCAGGAATCCAAAAGACCCGATAAAATATGTTTTTCTAAAGACTTAGTTCTTAATAAAAAATATGAAATAAAATAAGTATATAATTTCTTGGTTACAACCCTCAATAATTGCAGATAATCTTAAAATCTTCATATTAAGGTAGTTTAAAGTAGCCAATAAAATTAAAATTTGAAATTAAACGAAGAAGAAATATAGGTATAGTAAAAGCTTATACTGCCACATTTTGTGTAAATTTTGCTCCAGACGTGCATCTATCCGGCTTCTCTCCGCAATATAGTC